>NW_022989755.1:2807500-3073927 GCF_902827175.1 Gymnodraco acuticeps | reverse complement strand
CTCTCTCTCTCTCTCTCTCTCTCTCTCTCTCTCTCTCTCGACCCGCCCCTCCCTAATAGAGCATAGCATATAAGCAATATATGTATATTTCCCCAAAGACATAAACATATAAAGTGGTTACTGTATCATCAGTGGACTGATGGTACAGCTATATCTATTGCTATATGTTTATGGCAACTGAGGCATACATAACAAACTTTGAACAGTACAGCTATTCTTGACCAGTTAAAATGCTAAACAATGGTAACAGTTTAAACATAGTAGAAACTATAAATAGTAGTAGCTAATTATATATGTATGTATGTTTAGTTTCATTCTCCTGTTATTAATGTCGACTGTTATAGACAGTTTTCCGGCTTCACAATACCAACTGAACTGTTATTTACCTAAGTAAACTATTAATATTCTATATTATAGGTAAATAATGAGCAGTAGAGAAGGGCTCAAGTGTGGGAGGAAGCAGTGGCTGCATGCCGCATAAACATGACTGGTTGTAAACACCTTACCAGCAGTTTTGTGACTAAATGACTTGTTATCTGCCTTAGATGTTATTGAATGTGTACGGACTGATTTCACGGGCTTCAACAAAGATACTAGACGTACAAGGGGGCTTGCGGTTATAATTACCCTCTAAGGTCATGCATACACAACAGAACATACAGTAAGTGTAGCTATCCAACTGGCATTGAATGCATTCTGTTCATACATTTTAACGCTAAATTGTGGACGTTAGTACTCGCTATTTGGGTACATAATGAATAAATAGTTCTCACATCAGTTTGTGGCTGTGCGCTTGTTTAAATATACTATTATATCGTCAGAAATACCATACACGGCCAAGCTAACATCACATAGCTAACCATTGACACCCATATGACAAAGTCCGCTAAACTGTCATTAGCTGGTTATAGCTAGTGTAGCCTACACCATGCTAGATTAGCTCGTTGTGGGACCAGACTAAACACTGGAGGCCAACATGTCGTTTAACTGTTAAAAATAGTTTACTCTAAATGTGCTTCATTCAAAATTGCCTCCACAAGCCTTGGCGCTAACGTTATCTAAATTACTTTGTAACTTCAGATGATAAGTCAGGTTTTATTTTGGACAATTGTTTGATTCAACACAACACGTTATTGCACACCACGATATATGTTGCTATGAACCGTTTGATTTGTTTTTGGAAATGCGTTTCTGTCTTAAATACAAATCCACTAACCACATGCTGAACTCAATTCCACCTAACACTGCTCCCTCTACGGAAAGGCCTAGTTTGCTAGTGTGTTGATATGAGCTAACGTTAGCTGACTTGCTAATGTTAACTTAACAGTTAGCTGTCGTTGGTGCCAACGCAATTCCCCAGCTTGTCAAACTCAAGCTAATGACGTTAGCGCACATACTAGCATGCTACTTACGTTTTCCTGCTGTTGCGAATGTAGATCCAATCTTGATTATCTGCTGGATTCTGCTTTTGTGTGAAGATATGTCGGTTACCTAGCTATCTACGAAGCTAACGTTCGCTAGCTAGCTATGTTATGTTTCCTTATTTGACAAAAATAATCGAGATTGGCCTCAGATGAGCGGCGATAATTCCTTTCTCGGTGGTTCCCTGCTTGGACAGCGTTGATTTTTACGCCATGTTGACGCCAGTTCTGTCTCTCACATAAAATGAAGACTATTCCGATCGACTCCAAAACAAATATGGACACTGAAAATGGTTATATTATTCAACACGACAAATCTAGCACTTTCTTCAATTGAAAGGCCAGAGCTATCCTTCGACTTTGGGTTGCCTGAACAAGAGGAGGTGTTATTTTTGGCATATGCTTGGTGATTGGTTAAACGTCAGGGCGAAAACGGTCTGTTAATTGGCTGCTTCTTCTGTCAATTAGTTCTGCCCCTGTGCCATACTAGATTCTCATTGGTCTATTACCGAAATTCTATGATGCACTCGATATGTAGAAGACACTCGAAACGTATTTTGGTTTACGCCGAAGCAAGTCTAGATAGGCGGGGTCAGTCTTGAAATAAAAACATTCAACGCTGTGGTGGAAGTAGATCAACTGCAACCGGTATCTAGAGAATACAAATAGAAATAAAATCAAAGGTTGCACGGTTGAGATTAAAATACTTTATCACAATCATGCTCTACATGTTTTGAAGTCACCACGCTCACGTGTGCCCCGGAAAAAAAAACAATCGCAACCCTAATGAAAGTACAGCAGGGGTGCATGAAGGGCTCCAGTGGGAGGCTCCAACAGAAGCAAGTATTGTTCAATTGTACTGTAATTTCTTTAGAAATGATACTATTTAAAGAATGTTGTATGTATGTTTCCCACACTCCCTTCCCTGTAACCCAAATATTGTCAAGGCACGTTTGAATGATTAATCAAATATGATTTTTTTTTACCTCACAAGGGAAGAAATCTCATTAAATATAAATTATGATGACGAGGATGTTTAGAAATTGAAGGATCAATTTTATCTTCAAGTCCCAACACATTTCCATAAATTAACTACATGATGTAACCCCGTTCAGGGATCTATTGTGAAGCTCATTTAAATAAATCTTTAGGAATTAAATTAGGATGTGGCATATTTCTTGAGTTGTTTTTACTGTAAAGTACTGCTGTCTTTTTGTTTAGCAGCTCAATAGGTTCAAACACCTATGATTGACTGTAGAGCTGCAAAGATTAAATCGACATATCAATAAGATAATCACCAACAAATAATTGCGTGAATAGTTGTGAAAGTAAACCGATACCACTGAACGATACCGATACTCAACCGATACATATCGTGATACTTTCATGTTGCATAAGAGAAAATGTAATCATCCTGCAATTACTCCCATGAAGCGCTTTATGATATAGTTAACATGTCAAATGAATATTAAATTCAATTGTGGGACTTGGACCTTTTAGTACTGAACAAACAATAAAACACGTTATCTATGAAGGAAAACAGAGATTCTGCAATATTCATTTATAACAACCATCAGGTGTGAATAGTACATCTTGTCAATGGAAAAAGAAAATAGCACCAGTATAATCAATATTCAACCTGAGATTCGACTGACCAGAGAACACATAAAGGATCATGAGATCTCAGCATTGCACATAAAACAAATAGCATCATTAAAATCAACATTTGCCTGATGAAAGAAAACAAATCCCATCACAGTTCAGTTTTGTGCATTCATCTTCAAGAAGATGAGCATATCTGCTCTCTGGATCCAAACGGGCCCTTTCACAGCGTAGGATATCACCTGCTGAACTGAACACTCTCTCGCTTGGCACGCTGCTTCCCTGAACACAAAGGTACTTGGTTGCCATACGAGATAGCATTGGTTTGGAGGTTGGATGTGTTGCCACCTTTCCCAGAAATAAACTTCTTGCAGTGGTTACAGACCCCCACCATCAGACTGGCAGTCGCAGCCACACTTTAGATTTTCTAAAGTGACTCATTTGCGGAGTTTCACGGCGAAAATTGACATCGTAATTCCCGACGGTTTGGGCGCGAGTTTAAGGATATTATACGCCTCACTTTTATAAAAAAAATTTAAAAAAAAAAATTTTTTAAGGGTATCGAAAACCGGATCTGATTTCGGTACGATATACCGTAGCCGCCAGTAACCGGTATTTCGGTAATACCGGGAACCGGTATGCACCCCTGCATGCCACCACACACATCTGAAAACGTACAGAACCCAAGGCTTGATTACCAACGGGCACAATATGGAACTTCCATCTGGGTCAAGCTAGTATTTCAGCATAAACTATAGAAAATGGGAGTATATGGGGGGATAGGGCATGCAACAGATACAACTTCAGTTTGAACCAGAGAAATATAAGTTCAATGCACTTGTTTCCTCTTCCATTGCACCATATAGCATACAATAACTTTGGGAACAATAAGGACGTTTTTCATGGAAATAAAGGATTCAATAACCAACATATCAAAGGGCTGCATTACCGGACATAATTAGTACTTGTTTTGAATGAGCACTGTCTGGTCTCATCTTGAGCGATATTAATTGAGACATCTCACAGCGTCAAAAAGTTATCCAATGTTGGAATTAGGGAATGTAAGGATCTCCTTCAGGAGTACCTGGTAAAAAAAACTCATTTTCTCCATAAAACATTTAGCATAACTCACAGTTGGAGCACCTTGCTGCTTGGATGAGGAAAAACTCTCCAAGATTAATCTTCAGTACAAAACATGGGCAACTAAAAAATATTGTTTTGTGATGAAAAGTTAAAGGTAGAGGTTTTTGTGCAGTAAGATGTGAGGTGAAAACAAAACTCTATGGGCAATTATTCTACAATCTTAGAGCACAAAGACAATGTTTCTGGCGCTCACCAGCAGTTGAAGGAAGCCACATATTCCCTCTTTGCTTAGTTTTTTTTTTACAACTGTCTGCGCTATTTTTTAGCTTTCTCACGCTTACGGTTTTGCACCAGGTCGCTACATTTTTACACACACTTGGTTCTTGGATGGAAATCAGGAGCAACAGTGTGATGCAGCCATGGAGGCTATGCCCTCTGAAATAAGGCCTTTCCAAAAAGATAAACCCTTAGACAATCAGGCAGATTCTTTGCAAGTGTTATGAACCCTTTAATCTACAGTACAAGGGCTTTTGTATTTAAATCTGCAGAAATAATGAATACGTTGGTAGATCTCTTTCTTCTCCACACATTATGAATAAAGATATGTCATTCATTAGAATAACAAAGACGTGCAAAGAAAAAAAATGTAGGTTGGAGGGAAAAAAACTGGGATTAGGGGATTAAAGCATAAACATGAGTGTAAATATGTGTATAAAGATGTCTAGTTAGATCTGTGTGTGTGTGTGGTGTGTGTGTGTGTGTGTGTGTGTGTGTGTGTGTGTGTGTGTGTGTGTGTGTGTGTGTGTGTGTGTGTGTGGTGTGTGTGTGTGTGTGTGTGTGTGTGTGTGTGTGTGTGTGTGTGTGTGTGTGTGTGTGTGTGTGTGTGTGTGTGTCTTTTAGGGGAAAGCTGGGTTTATCCGTTGTCATTTTGTGGTCTTCCCTCAGGATTAGATTTGTGTCTTGTTAATGAAAAACTCATTAGATCTCAGAACAGTTCCCCAAGGAACCAAGCAGGGTTATGAGAGACAGGTCAGATTAATACCCTGCTTAAATACTGTGTGTATGTGTGTGTGTGTGTAAGCGAGTGTGAGTGAGCAGCCGAGTGGTATTTAATTTTCCAAGATGGGGGATTATCACTGGCAGAATTTGATCATTCTGCTCTGATCAGGATGTTCAATCGCAGCTTATCCCTAATATTAAACTCTCAGTCTTTTGTCCCCTTTCCCCTCAATCCCTCAAACTGACACACACACACACACACATATTTCCACACGTACAGATGCGTCACTCCAACTGCCGCACTCCTCATTGAATAAAGTGGTCCACTGAGCCTGTACTGTCAGGGTGTTGCATGTGATTGTTCAGCCACCTGGTCACCTCAGGGTGAGGAGGGGGGAGGAGGAGGAGCTGTGGGTTGGGGTCGTGGGGGTCTCTGGTGGGGTGATGCAAGGCTTTAGCTTCTTATGGAGGCAGCTGAGGAGAGTAAATTAAAAAACAGTTTTGTCTAATCCGGAACACCAAGAACAAGTGGCACACATTCCAAAATCTGATCCCTCGTGTTTACATGGATCTGGAAGAGTTTAAACACACACACACACACACACACACACACACACACACACACACACACACACACACACACACACACACACACACTACAACATTCCCTCAAATGATAAGCACTTTCTTGCAAACATACACACATATTCCCTGCTGTTAAATACTTTGTGATTGTGTCCCAGGCTGGATAGAAGGGTGGTGGGGGGGAGGTACAAGACCCTGATCTGCACTCTCATTTTCAGCCTGGAGATCTGCACCCGGGACATCTGGGTCACATCATTACTCCAATCTTCTGCTTGTTCATTCCCAGCTTTCGAGGGCTTAGAGTGACAGACCTGCACACACACACTCACACAGAGCACACACAACACACGTCCAAATACACAGATAGGCCTATATATATACAGCATGTTACAGTCATGTACAGTGAAATACATCATGTTTAAAAAAGATTGATGGTTTGAGTTAACAGATGTTAAGATGCAATGATAAAATGAGCACAATGTAGAGGTTCTTCAAAGGATTGCCAGGATAAAATATTTCTGAATGGCTCAATTTAAAATGCCACTTGTCAAGGCAAAGCAAGTTTGTTTATAGCACATATCAGCAATAAGGAAATACAAATTGCCTTTATAAAACAATGAAATACAAAAATAAAAATAAGGTAGGCCTACACCACAAAATGATATTCAATGCAGTTGAAAACTGTCGCCAAAGGCCACAGAAAATGGACATTTAAAACAAACTAAATACAGAATAACAGTAAGAGTGCAGTGTGAGAAATTCATTTTTATTTGATTCAATAAAAGGCAGCAGCAGACAGAAAAGCTATAGTTGCAGCCAACCTGCATTTTTTCTGGGATTTGTTGCAAATATATGGTGCATAGAAACTAAACGCTGCATCTTTAGTTTTGACTCTGAGGACACACATAGATAGTCAATAAATAGATTTATGAATACAAATGATTGTAAGAATGACAGGAGGTGGACTATTCAAAAATGGTTGTGCACAGTCACCCTTCCAAATGTTTATGAGGAACATAAATGCACGCACCTCTAGATAGAAATACTTATTTAGAGCTACGGGACTCTGTTCAGCGCAGTTATACCGCCTTCTAGTGGTAAGAATGAAGACGTTTACAATAGTCGCAGTTTTGACTGACGGCCAGCAGGGGGAGCTATTGTTCAGCACAACTGAGAAGATCGGGGTAGAGTACAGTTGACATGAGTACCTTTTTATATCATTAAAGATCGTTTGTAAACTAATAATAATTACAATAAATAAAATAAAAATAAGAAGGAGAATAATAAGTACTTGGTCCATCATCCATTGATTAAATGTAGCTTAATATATTTTATATATGGGTATTATAATATATATTGTTATATAATTGTGTTATGTTTAACGTTTTGTTATGTTATATTATATAACTACATGTTAACATAATATATATATATATTATATCCCATACCATATTATAGCCTATTGTATTGTGTAATACTGTGTTAATCTGTGTTCTTTTACATTATGTATATGTAGTAGTAATCATAATAATAGAGACAAACACGAGTTCAAGTTGAATGACTTAATAATTGTTTACGACACTGTCACTTTTGCTTTGTAATCTCGTTATGTAGCCTATTTTCTATTTTCACTTCATTTTATTTGTAGTTACATATACCCTACCTCTTTTATCTTATCTTATCATTTATAACTTCAGGTTCTGATTAAATAACATGTCAGATCAGCCCTTTGTACGACGTAACGTCCAAACGGTTCAGTAATTCAACACGTCCACAGTTACTTCATGTAAACACACCTGTTGTCAAGAACTAAGAAGCTTTTCTTGTGTGTATTTGGAGAAATAGCACTACTTCGAAGTACCCCAGTTGTTGTGGGGGATCGCTGTGTGACGTATTTTATATGCGACGTCCCATTTTAACCAGATGAGGGTCAATCCAAAAACTGTGCTCCAGGTGAGGCTCGAACTCACAACCTCGGCATTGCTCTGCAGAATACTGTCATATAAGTACCGCGCGCTAACCGATTGCGCCACTGGAGCCTCGGCGGTAATCGGCTAATAATTCGATTCAAGAATGACACGAGTGCCTGTGACAAACAAACATATAAGATTTTGATAAACTGTTTTTTATTTGGGCTGATAGTCGTATTGAAAAGTGGTGCAAGTAATGAAGAGAGCGTGTGAGAACTTCCCAGGGTGCATGTGGTGACTGTGGTCACTGAGAGTCCAGCACAGAATGCTGCGTTCAGGCACCTCTCACAAAGCTCCGAATTTCAACTTCAAATGAGTATCTATGGCGTATATGTTTTAGCTTTCTCTGTACAGGATCATACTGAGGAACCTTTAAGCAGACAAGCCCATACGTCATCTTTATTAATGGGGTTAGCCATTTGAGGTAAAAAAAAAAAAAGCAGGAGTAAAGTCTAAACTGAATGAAAATGTAAAATGTCAAGAAAACACAGCAGCAAGGTCCATTATGCTCTTTGAATTTAAATGTTCTTGGATTAAATAACGTTCAGATGTCCAGATACATTTGGGCACTATAGTAACAGTAAAAGTAAAACAAACTCCAATGTGCAGCGGTAACACATAGGCTATGTAGAAAGAATGACATGATGAACATGTCTGCTGAGGCTTTTCTAATCCCCTGAAGTCCCACATGACTAGCTGAAAGACAAATCCATTTACAAAGTGTCAGGTTCGATCTAAATATTTTCATTCACACTCTGCCTTTTTTATTATGATTTTCACATTCAGGGGCAAGGGAATTTCTGTATAGAAAATATGATGAAAACAAATAAATACAGCAGTTGACTCACATTTTATCCCATTTTAAAGCTATGAATGAAAAACATTTCACACACACACACACCTAAAACACTGAATTACCTTGAGGCAGACTAAGCTTCCAAGAACATGATTTATATCCTGAGAGCACTCATCACTCTTCATCACTGTTTCAAATCATCATATCTTTTGAGGGTATTTTCTGATGTCCACACACAGGCCACAGTGTATATTATTTATAATGCTGGCTGTCAGGATGTAGCACCACAAAATGACACACTGAGACTCGACACCATCATCTTGTATTGTGTTGTTTTATTATTATTATTCTCATCATATTCATAATTCAACACATGACACACAGGAAACACTAACATAAACATTCTGAATGAAAGAGAGGAAATCATCAGCGGAGGCTCTCACCTCAAAGACATGCGTCGGCAATGCCAGTTTAAAAACTCATAATTAAACACACCTGAAGGCTGGGTTTGTTAACCTGGCATGTTTGAGGCAACGCCCTCTGGCAACATGCAGAAGGAACTGGATGGACTTGACAATTGGCTTTAAAGAACAATGAGGGAATATTAGCAAAGAGCTCATGGAAAAGCCTCAAAACGATGCCGGTGCATCCCAGCCTTGAGGAAAGTGTGACAGATCCATGCCCTTTTCTGTTGCAAAGGAAGTGCTCTAGTACCCATGTTAGGGCTAGGTAGGTACAGTCGGCCATAGAAATACGATGAGTAGATTTACAGTACTTTAATGAGATATACCATATATTATACAGTGATTCATCACAGAGGCGTATCATGTAAGCTCTCTATATCTTTGCCTTGTTATATTTTCAAGCCTGCAGATTTGTAAAGTAATGTCACCAGGTCATTATTATTGAACACCAGCTCCAGCTCCTTGATTTAAAAAGAGGGTGAAAAACTGCAGGTAAAACATAATTAAAAGCAGCCATTTTTTAAAAGAAAGGCCGCTCGTTCAGTCTTCTTAGTGCATTCTCTTTTTAACGTCAGCGTTGGACACTTGCCTCTTCTCCAAAATTGAAAGAACCCCACAAATGCAAACCCACCCCCCACCCCAACCCTAATCATAATCCAACCCCATGCCCCCACCCAAAATAACTTTATACAAACTGATAAAACTTCACAACAATTCACGATCAACACAAAGAAGTCACATAAAAGATCTGTCGTTATGTCCAACCATAAAAAACTAAGAACAGCACATGGCTCAACATCCCCTCGCTCACACACACACACACGCACACACACTCTCTCTCTCTCTGCCACACACTTGCATGCACCCAAATATTTACACCTGAAAACACATTCCCAGGAATAAATTCAGGCAGCACTTGCAGTCAGGTCAGGTGTTTCTATTGCATCACGGCTCATTACATCCTTCTGTTGCCATCTTATTTTAGAGTTCAGGATTATTACGGCGTTTTAAAGGAATAAAGGAATTTAATGATAGAATATGAGGTGAGAATCTGTTAGTATGTATGCAGCAGGGGGGTCAGAGGGTCAGTGTAGGGTCAGTCGTGGATGACGATAGGGCCTCGCATCCTCAGGCTGGGGTGGGGGTGCGGAGGGGCGAGGACCAGCCCCTGCGGCAGGCCCTGGGTGACCCTGCGCAAGGTGATCTGCTCGCATGGCTGCCGACAAGCGTGCCTCAGCTGGGTGCGGGACAGCAGCCGCCTGGCCCTCCTGGAGGGAGGGAGACGACACAGGGCATAAGTGCACATGAAGATATACAGATGTGAAAGCTCCTTCTTGACCTTGGAGACAGTAGAACTAGTATTATACAAATAATCTCACACGTTTGCCCAAGTAGCCTAATGTTTCGAAAGCCAGGAATACTTTTTTAAACCAACATTGATGACAGGTTTGTAAAGTGTTCCGGGAAAATTCTGTGCAATGACAATAAAGTAGAATTTAAAGGTCCCATGTCATGCTTTTCCGGTTATTACCCGTCCCCTTGTGTGTTATGAAGGTTTTTATGCATGTCAACGGTCTGCAGAGTCACAAACCCTCAAAGTACACCCTGTAGCGAGTAAAACTCTAACACAGAAAATACCTATATGCTGCCCCAGAACGCCTCGTTGGATATTTCTCATTTTCCATTGTTTGCTTCCTGGGTTCTGTGACGTGCCCAAATGGACCAATCCGCGGAGCACCTCACACACCAGGATCGCTTGGCTAACTAACAGGGAGTCCATTGACTTGCGTAGAGCTCCCTGAACGCTGGTAATAGGCGAGTTGGGATCACGGAGAAATGCTCTCCGCAGACCCATTCTCACAGCGTTATAAACCTTTTTCTTACTCAATATCAAGCCACACATTGTTTTTACTTCGGCTGTGAGTGTTTGTGTGTGCTCAGGATGAGTTTCGCTGTGTCTCGCTGTATCGCCGACCCGGGAACCTGTCCGCTCCTCGCAGCAGCGAGCCTCGCAACGTCCCGACCAATCAGAGCACACTGGGCTCACAGGGAGGGGGGGGGGGGGGGCAGGAGCTCCAACAAGCCGTTTAGGACAGAGAGTGAATACACATACTATACAGAGATGCTGTATGAGAAACCAATGTGGGTTTGGAAAATTGTACAATATAAATCTATTCTAGTAGACCTCAACAATGGAAATATGATCAGTAGAAATGGCCATGACATGGGACCTTTAATGTAAATAGGCCTTGTGGTGATTTTGTACTGTCAATCAAAATGTGCAATTCAGATGGTTCTTTAGCTTTTAGGCAATGCAAGGCTAGCCGTTTACAGTCTTTGTGCTAAGATAAGCTAACCAGCTTTTGGCGGTGGCTTCATATTTAGCGTACAGATAGGAGAGAGCGGTCTTTTTAACTCTCAACAAGAAGCATAAGCAGATTTCATAAAATGTCAAAAATGTTTTAACATTATACGGACTATGATTGCATGCCTGTGTTATGCTTTCAGGAAATGTGTGCTTTTAGAAATGATTTTGTATTTACAAATGACTTTATTTCTTTATATGTTAACCAGGAAGTCTTCTAGATACACGTTATTTTCTACAATCCAAAAGGGAAAAAATAATTATAATATATATATATATATATATATATATATATTATAATAATAATGTAATGTAATTCTTCAGAAAATATAATTTGAAGGTGATGTTTGAGAGACTGATATTTAATAAAAATACTGGCCATTAGTAGCAAATCATTGCATTTTGTGTATGTTTGCAATGTGTTGTGCCATGCATCTACCCTTGCAGTAAATCTAATAATTCATGACTGCATGTTTATGTTAAAGCAGCTGAGCCTGCGGATAATGTTTGTCTAATAAATTATTTATACTAGGCTGACCAAAGGCTTGATGCTTTGAGAACAGCCTGCGGTAAAAAGGGCTGCTTCCACTAGAAACAATTATGAATCTGGCATGGGCTGTGGGCTTTATGCGACAGCTGATTTGTCACGTATGCTTTTGGTTTACAGGTACTTTGACAATGATGTGCTACTGGACTGAGGTAATTAATCACTCAGTTTGCTTGTACACATTTTGAGATTAGTAGACCATTGACTCTTTAGCGATGTCTCCTCTCTGTTGCTGTTTTCTGCATATCCAACAGGAAACTAAAGAGAGAAGACTACTGTGGTTTAAATGATGACTAAAGTTGAGTTAAAGGGCAACAAGTTGAGGTTCCAGGCTGTTGAGAAATTCATTCAAACAGCCACTCTATCTTGTTTTCTGTGGTAGAATTATACTCTGTTATGATTCAAGCGAAGGGGTTACTTCTCTGCAGGATTTCCAGACTTAAAATGAACTCGCTGCATTATCAAGACTCAGTGGGCTTTGTGCTGTGACGGAAAGGCTCTGTCAACAGCCCACATGCAACAACAGCACTGCATAGCCGCGGGGTGCACTCTCTAGTGTTGGACACACAACTAATGGGATTGATTCATACACAGACAAAATTAAGATACATAACGAAAACATATAGTTTATTCATGCTCTCCTTCAGGCAGAGGAGAAAAAACACTTTCAGAATTTCTTCCTCTTTCTATGTCCTGAACCAGAAAACACATCAGTTTCCTCCAGATCCCCAGCTGTAAGACAAATGTGCGCTAGAGCACTCTGGAATTCTCTGCAAGCATACCTGTAAAACCAGGTATAGTCAAAAGGCCTGACATTGTATGAAACAGTTGTGCATTTTACACATCATTCAAGTATAATGGACCCATTTAATGCACAGCATGGTCTGCTTAATGTCACTTAGAGCTAGAGTTTGAGCCGAATACAAAGCGAGGAAGAACAGAGCTCTGCTGGCTCATTATCTAAAGCTCTGCTGCGTGTCTGTTCAGCTGGCCATTGAGAGGAGAAAGGCAAACATGTAAATCCATGCTCAAATATACCAAGCTGTCTCATTTACATTTCTCTTTCGCTTACTCTCGTTCTGGGCTCTAATATTCCTCGTTCTTAGAGCTTAGCTAAAATATTTATTTTTCCAAATTAAACTTTACTGTGGGGAAATTCTCAGATTGGTACTTTTAGTATCAAAAGTACAAATGTTAAGGACAAATGTCTCCTGTTACTGATATATTTGAGTTTGATTATGTAATTCAGTGGTTGCTAACTCGCCTCCAAGGGGTCCCAAGACAATTTGTGAGATAATTAGGATCTCATTAAGAAGGGGAAATGAAATGTGCCAATTTGTATACAGATTATATACCATGAAGATTTGACCTTGATTTGACCTTGTTGATCCTGAATTTACATCAAGGGCCACCAGCAGGTTGAAATCGTCACATATCCAGTGAGTTATATCTTTATATGAAATGGCCCAAGAATAAATCTTTGTTTGATTCACAGTTCTTTCATCTAGTGCCTTTCTTGTTGGATATTGGATTGATTGCCATGATATATTCTATTAACATTTCTGGTCCCCTAAGGTTGACTCCTGTCTTTGCTGATCCTTTGTTGATCCATCATGACTTTCACATTTTGTGGTTCACAGTGCAATATCTTGGCAGCTAGATGGACCGCCATGAAATTGTATCCGGATTGTCAAAGTCTGCTATAGGTTGAATCCCAATGAGATCCTCTGACTGGTCAAAGCCGTCTATTATTCAGTAAAATATCTCATCGAGTAATATACTGATTGGCCAAACATTATCAGGTATCTATTGTTTTATTATAACATATTGTCATACTGATATTTTGTACAAACTGTAAAGTCCACTGAGACAAATGTAACATTTGTGATATTGGGCTATATAAATAAACATTGATTGATTGATTGATTGATTATCTGTGTGCTTTGTCAAACCCTTGCAAAGAAACATTTCCCTGTCTCTATTTGTCTCCTCCCTGAACATGTGGGAGTGATCTCTCACTCCTTCCTCCTGTGACACTCTGCGCTCTTCCTCACGCTGAGGAAAAGAAAGGGGAGGAGGAAATTAAGCTTCCGTTCATATTTCATTAGCAGCCGCCTTTCAGAGGAGAATCTATTAATACCTTTTATTCAGAAAAGCATTTATTGTCTCTACAGGGAGAGCGGTTAGCGGCAGTGTAATATAATAAAGGGACAGCCTTCAGAATGACATGTCTCTCACACATACACACACAGCCATGTTGATATTGGTGGTAAGTGAGTGATCCATACGAGAGCAGCCCCGGTTAATGGTGTAATGATATTTCCACTCCTGGCTCCTCGTTGGCCCATCTGCACCAGTTAGCCGCGCTGATCGGTGGGGGGGCGATGGGGGCCGGGTGCCATGGCTCACACACAGGCTTAATGAAAGAACATCTTTCTCCCTCACATACACACATGCAACATTGATCAGTATGTGCATGTGTGTATGAGCAGGTGAGAGAGAGTGTGTGTGTGTCGATGTATGTTGAGATAAACAAATAGAAACTGATTTTCTATGTGTAAAACGTAATGGCATGTTTATTCAATTACAACATAATGTGTGCCGAGTACACAAAGAGAAACAAACCATCAAATGAGTCCTTCTGCGGTTTGGCTTTTTTGAGACGTTATCAATATACATGTCTGCCTGTATTAGAGTTCAAGCAAGTTATTTTTTGTACATCAATACCAGCTATTTATGGAGGAGTTGGTTTTATTACATTTTCATTATTCAGTAAGAGTGTATCGTAAATCTTACATTTCTGCCCACATTTTTATTCAACTTGAGTCTTGAAAAAAAGCAAATATCTCTACAAATGCAGCACTTTACACTCAATTAAAGGCATTTATCAGCATACAAACATCCTCAAAATGACATAAATACCTTTTATTTTAATTTTTAGGCTTCATCTATCAATGGTGGCCAAGAGTATCCGAACCAAATTTGATGGCAATCTATCCAAAAGTTGTTCATGCGAGGCTGTAGAGGAGAGTGTTACAATATAGAGGACACGATTCAAGGTCCACCATCACCATGTATAACATTGTCAAAGAAAATGTATGTTTGATGTATGGTCAGGTGTTCAATTATCCTCTAAACACTATCCTATACCCTGGAGATTTTGTCTATTGGCATAAAAGTACTTAAAATCATAATAGAAACAAATATAGACTATAAAATACGCTCAAAGTTTAAAAAACAAAAAAAGCCAATATGACCCTGGTAAGCTTCTCCTCTTGGATAAAAAAATGTCTTCAGATAAAAAAGACGTAATTAAATCAATCGACCTAGGTGCTTTTACCATTATAATTTTGGAAAAAAATAAGCACTTTTATTGATATTTTTTAATCTATTTTAACGCTGCAGGCTCCCCACTCTATTTCATATGAATGACTCTAACTGTGTGTTTCTGTGAGCACTACTCAACTGTCTGAGGTCACCACCTCTCAATTCTTCTTATTTTCTGTTGTTCTCAGCATAACTGGCTTTTTACCTTGACACACACACACATACACACAGTCAGCCAATCAGAGGTTATAAAAGTGTCACCTTTGCTTACCTGGTCTCCCGGGTAACAAGAAAGAAGCTGTCATCAGGGGCATCGATCCAGTTGGGGCGCCTCTTACGGATCGTCACTCCTCCCCGGCTGTTTCCACTGCTGCTGCTGCGGCCGTTATGCTGCCAAAAGACAATTCAAAACAATGTTAATAGAATAAGCTGGGACTCAGTTGTACCGGGTTTGTTTAAAAGCAGAGTATAAGACACCCACCAGGGGGGGTCCACCTGTTGTACCAGGGTTATCTGCAAAAACAAAAGAAAGGTGCATGAGGGAATCTGTCACTTATGAAAAGTATTGATTACTTTTCCTTCAAGTGGTGCAACAAATGACTGTTTCAATTTCAGTAAAAATAGAGAAGTTACCAATAAATAACAAAGTGTCAGACTGAAGTTGAATCATCCAATTTATCCAATTGACCCCCATCTGCTGATTCGTTTTCATTAGAATTAGTTGTCATTCTCTCCAACGAGCTAGTTTAGATAAGAAATGGTAGAAAAGGTTATCAACTCCGGGTGTATTTCCACTAATTTGATTTGATCAAGCAAAAGGATTAGGACATTGGATTAGAACAGTCTGGTCCCCAATGTTCATTCACATCATTTTCCAACTTCTTATTTTTTGGGGGGGTTAACAGATATTTAACAAGTAATGACTTTTTGCGTCGAGGCAGGATTAAATTAAGCAATCACACTCTTATTGAAAAATAACTCTTGATAACTTTTGTGGAATTGAGCTGAAAGAAAAGAGCATCTGTGTGTGTACCTGAGCGTCTGTCTGGCTCAGCCCTGCTGTGGTGATGGTAGCTGCGTTTTCCCAGCATGCCGTGGGGGCCGTGTGGGAGAGAGGAGAGGAGGCGTCGAGGGGGGGGCGTCTGCAGGCCCGGGGTGCGGTGGGAGCGAGGGGCTTGGGCTGCTGGGCGGGACTCTGGAAGAGACACTGGAGCTGCATCAACTGGCTCCTATAGACCATCTGAATATTCTAGTTATCATTTCAGTAGATTATGTATGATTTACCTAGAAACTGCACCACACTGGTAAGAGTGCTCCTCTGGGGGGCTCTGGTTTTGGGAAGGCGAGTCCCCTGCCCTTCTGAGACCCTTAACATATCTAAACCAAACACACACACACACACATTATACAAACCACTGCAGACAGTCTCTCAGACTATATCTGCTCTTTCGTTCTACAAGTGTAAGACTTGTGACAGAAAATAGAATTGTGTATGAAAACGGAAATAACCTCCTTTCATTGTGAAATGAATTATGCATGTTTCAAATCCCTCTACGGTGTGAATGTAGTGACTTATTTCACGGATGGTATGACCACGCAAAATCATATACCCACATGCACATTCACATATCTAAATACATGCTTACATGCACACACAAACATTAATATTGTAAGCACACATACATTAAAATATGAAGGTCAGGCAGAGGTTGAGTCCATGCTGTAGTGGGGGGGGGGGGGGGGGGGGGGGAGGGGTGTCTTTATGGTTCCTCGGAGTGTGGTGGAGTTGATGGACAGATAACACGGGACACATGAAGCACAAGGACTCAGAAGAGATGCTTTCAGGTGGGATTTTATTGGAGGTCGACTCTCACATTCACACAGTGATGGAATAAAAAGAAAAAAAGAGCAAAAAATAAGAGGTCGAAGATGAGATGAGGATATTGCAACAGCTGTTAGAAAACTGTGGATGGGGAGAAATGGCAAATCATGTCTGCAGGATTCACAAGCGAGAAAAGGCAACATGATTCATGTGATTGTTGCATGATTTGAACACAGGAGAACAGCTGAGTGGATGGCATGGCGAGGGAGGATATGATCCAGTTGATGACTCCGAATGGGTGAGACTGATCAAGAGCAGCTTCTTATTATTGTACCGAAAACAAAAAAAAGTCCTAAAGCTTCAAGCTCTCGTCTTTCAAGTTTTATCAGTGCAAATTCATCTAAAGCTCATTTTCAACCCAAACACAATTCATTTTACACACATGATTAGCAGCATGAAGAAAAATGAGTGCGCAAAGAGGAACAAAGGTGGTGATGGGAAACACACTGCAGCTGAGGTTCAGTATTTACAATAAACATTCAGTGACTTGTTCTGCCGTGACAGAGTGGGCACGCCTGCACCAGGGCGCCGTGCAAAATAGAGCTTCTCTTAGAAAATACATTTTCTCTACATCTAACTTCAGCAGGTACGCGGCTCAGACTAGAATATGAGTTCTATCGATTACAATCTATTAGTTAATAAAAGCAAATTCAGTTACTATGCGTGTTTTCAAAGGGTCTGCAGCTGTGATCGGGGAGAGTAGCCCTGTTTAACCTCTACATCTGTGTGTATCATTCCAACAATGGCTTTCAGTTCAGTGACCAAGAACCACAACAGATAAGAAAATAAAAATATATGAATGAAAAGATGATCAAACTCATAGTTATGAGGACAGGCAGTCTTTATTGGAAACAGGGAGTGGGAGAATACAAAAACCAAAATAATAATAATAACAATAATAATAAAAACAGAAAGAGACAGACAGGAGGGGCAGATGGGGGGGTTGATGGTGGGGCAATCGGGTGAGGAAGGTTGGTGTGAGTGTGTGTGTGTGTGTGTGTGTGTGTGTTTCTGTATGTCTGCATGTGTTGTGTTTTGTCTGCAGGTGTGTGTGTCCATGTGGCAGAAGTTAGGAGGAATTTAAAGAGCTCTTACACTCTGCCTTTATGGCCCCACAGTTAATGGGGATAAAGGGCCGGCGCGCTGCGCGGCGCAGCCTGATGACATCACGGCACATGTGCCGGGCCAGCTTGGTGAGGCGGGTGGCCTGCAGCAGGAAGGCCTGCTTGGTCTTCATGTTGGACTTGGGGCTGCCGCTGTTTCGCATGGGTATCATGTGGTTGGACTGGCGAGCAGTGTGGCCCCGAGAGCGAGGCTCCTGGGAGGGGGAGAGAGGGAGAGGCCGCTGAATCAAGCTGAACTGATCACTGAGGCTGCTAAAACATTAAAGGTGGTTTGAAAACCTTTTATCTCAAACAGTTTCTTACTATGAGCGATGTGCTTCAAAGGCATGGAAGTGAATACAGTGTTTGAAATACAACACCACTGAGAGAAGTCAACACAAGTTTAACACAAACAAAATACTAATATCTTAGCATTTAAATATGAAAATAAAAGGAATATAGTCCATTATAACAATAAATCCTACCTGCGTGAAGGATAATGGAGGCGTTAACTCAGCTTTATGGTTCTTTTGGAGGCTGCCGTTTGTTGTGCTGTTATTACTCAGAGGCGATTCTAAAATATTTTCCACCCTGCTTATGTCACTGAGCGAAACTACAGCCTCCAAATGACCGTATGATTCAGCTGAATCGGCATTTTATTAAAAACACCGAAAATGAAAACTGAACATTATAATCTTCATGAAGGAAGGATTGAATGCAGCGCTGTTGTATCAGACTGTATTAGGCTGTTGAATCATGCTGATAATGCTGCTGCAATCCATTTATGCCAGCTGGTTTCAGGGGTTATGTTGTAGTGTCCGCAGGCTAAGAAAAACATTATGGGAATCATTTGATTAAACAGAGCCATAATTGATGGTTTTAATTACAGAGTTAGTGTCTCTGTATTGAATTGTATGCAAATGAATCCCTAAAATAAAAATAAACGTAGATAAAAAAAAATTGGCCAATAGAAGAAATTGCTGTAATGGAAAACAGAAATAAAGCATAATTCTTTCAAATAAAAAGAAAGTATTTCTGTCAGCATAAAAAGGGGTAAACTACAGCATGGCAGGTGACATACAAACTAAATCCCTCTCTCACTTAAAGAAGAGAAAGGTGTGTAGATGTATTAACAGTTAATATGCAATATACAGAAAGTTTAGATTTGACAGAATAATTGATGTTAAACTTTACTGAGCTGCAGTTGTGTAGTGCTATGCTTTATAAAGCATCTTACTTTGGGATACAACTATTTAGCAAGAGATAAGGTGGTTTTGAATGTTGCATGAAGAATGCACTATTGTTTTCAGAATCTTCGCACATACATCGCATGTTTTTTACATGTGTGCATTCTGGCGGAGCTTACAGTAGGTACTGGACTGGGGGAGGTACTCTCCTCTGGGACCTCGGCTCTGCTTGGCATCTTCAGGCCTCCGTACTTCTTCCAGTACATCCAGCAGGAAACGCAGAGGCGGCACTGCATGTTGGGAGGGCCCCACGAGTACCACTGGGCCGACTGCATGGCTGTTAACGCACACAAACACATCATTGAAGGTTAGAAGCATCGCTGCAGAAAACTGATCATCCACCCTGTTATCAAATCCTGATTTCAGTTTTGGTGTATCAATGGGGGAGGAGTTTTAACCTCAATATGTTTTAAGTATAGGTCACTGACAAGAACATACATTTAAAGTGTTTTTGTGATTCTTTTTTGCAATGCTTGGACTCAAATTGGTCAACGGCTGGTTTTACAAATACAAAAAGATAGCGTTTCTGGTTGCTGCTTCACAATCAAAGCTTCTGCCAGACAGCTATTGTAAGGATTATTTTGTAAAGCGGCTTTATCAGCCAGTAGCCATTGGTATTGCTTCTATTGAGACAAACTGTAGCTTCTTCGTGAACTTCACAGAAAAGTGTGTGCTAATTTTTAGGAGTGATTCCTATAATTCATCATTTAAGAAAAAGCCAAACATTATTTAAATGCTTTTTCCTCTGGGTATTAACATTGTAAATGTGATCATTTCGAAGTATGAGGATATTGCTCATTTTCACTATTTTCTGTCAATTTATAGAAAAGAAAAATCCAAACAACTGTCAAAGTGAAGGGAGATATTGCCCATAGTAACAGCTGTCGGGTTACATCGGTAGAAAGGCAGTGAGGGTGAAAATAAAGGGAACGTATCTCTTCCAGAGCCAGAAGATCTCTTAAGTGAAGAATAATCACTGCCTCAGTTTCCCTTCTATTTCTTATTGACCCGTGCTCAGCGCCCATGGGATTCAATTTCACAGCTGCCGTGCTCAAACACTCACTCTCACACACACACACACACTCACACAACCAAAACTCACTATAGCAGCTCTCGCAGGCTCTGCCCCCGCCTGCTACATGGAAGGCCCCGGGCCCCGCTCCATTCACTGTCGCCATCTTGCCATTGGTCAGTGAGATCTGGTTGGGGTTGGGCTTGTTACTGCCAGGGAAGAACAGGAGGAGATTTAAGGAAACAGACAGCAGCCGCATTCTGCAGTGCTTTAAATCAAGACATTAATTATGCATTAAAAGCCACGGTTGCGGTAATATGCAACCAACCTCTATAAATGTGAAAGCGACTTACTATGTGGGGATATAAACCTGCTTCAGTTTGCTCTCTGCCTCTGCTGCCTTCAGTCTCTTCTGCTCAAAGAGAAACACAGTGGATTAGGGCTGTCCCGAATACCATTTTTCGGGCTCCGGATATTCGGTAGTAATCAGGAGTGAATATTCGGCGCACGCTTTACCACGTGTATTTCGGTTTATTCAAGGCATTCATTCTGTTATTCTACAGTATTGTTGATTTATAGTGTAATTTGGCTTGGCTTCCTATTTTGTATGGACATGCTTTTATTTTGAAGGAGAGTTAGCGCTGTTGAAAGGAAGTTGTTGTTGCTATGGAAACAACGTGATGGAGAAACGGAGCGGAGATTGACAAAAGTAATATCTACATATAAAGACGGAGAAAGTAAACGATAACGTTTATGTTAAGTGTTAGCACCCCCCAAAAAAGAGGCACAAGCTCTTACGTTGATATTGGAGATTTCAATCAATTTAAAAAAGAATAACGAAATTGAAAACCGAATAGTACTCCAACGACCAAATATTCGGGTACAGCCCTACAGTGGATTTATTCATCAGCAACAAAACATATCTGAAAGCTGTGTCCCTACTTATCAACTATTACTTAAACTTATTTGACAACTTCCCATGCTTTTTCTGCACAGAAAATCCACTCTCCTCTTGTCAAAACAGCTTTATAATATATGTTGTGGCTCTGACACCTTTTTGACAGAAAACATGCTTTCTGATTGGGGAGGTGCATGGAGTTTTAAAGATGAGTGCATTTAACAGGCTGGGAAGGTACACTGAAAAGATGCTACTGAGGTGCAATATCGGAATTGTAGGATCTAATATTTCTGAAGTTTGAGTCATTGTAGAGACTAGTATTGAACATTTCTTTGCCTCTGCTATCGGTTTCGACCATTATGTTCAACATGCAGAACATACTACAGAAATATGTTACATATATGCGGACATATACACCAAACAGCACATCAAAAACATAATTTAAGACCCTGACACACGACAATATGTACAGATAACTTTTCAAAAATCTTTGTTTTTTCTGTTCTCATGTAAATTTAACGGGGCACCTTTAAGCCTAACCTAAAAGATACAAATGTTTATATTACATTATGTGTAAATCCTGAACGAGTCTCACCTGTTGCACATATCTGTCTGTGGTCTTCCACATGTAGTAGTACTCGATGATACTAGTCAGAGACTTCCATGGCAGCTTCACAGGAGGAAGTAATGAAGAAGTGTGAAGACAGGGGAACAGAAAGAGAGACAGAGCAAATTAATGATATTAATATCTCATGTTCTCGCCATCTGGGTGCGAACGCCTTCATATATATTCATGAGAGGCAACGTGACCACAGAGGCTGAAAGCTAGCGTCTTTGCTCAGTGCTGAGCCCCAGACCAAAACACACTCCCTCACGGACACACACACACACAGTGATTCACACATTTAATAAGTATTCATGAGCACCTGGTGCCTCCGCAAACACCCATATCCTGCCTTTATTGTAGAGTACAGGTAGAGTGGGTAGAAAGAGTCACCCCCTGTTGGCTTGAAAGGCGGTAGTTAAAATTGGTGATTTTAGTTTTCCCTTTACAGAACTGTGAATCGTGAAGATTACAGCTAATTCTAAATGTTCAACGTTTTTCCGCTGAGGAGGTCTCAACATTTATAAAGAAACTCTTGAACATACTTATGCAGCATAATCAATGGTGCATTTATATGCCAAGTTAAAAAAAAAAGCAATTTTCCACAAAAAATCAGCTTGTCACAGAACCTGTGCTTTTTACTTAACTCTTGCTTCTGTGATCACGTTTAGTATACGCAGCAGCCCACAGTGTAAGTTCAATTTCAACGGACATACATGAATAAACAAAAACAATAAAGTAATCAGTCAGTGAAGAGGGAGATTCCTCACTTAAAGGGTGAGCATATATGCCTACTCTGAATAAGAAAATAAATCATGCAAAAATAACCATAAAATGGAAGCAGGATCTACATTGTGTAATACATTGACTTTACATGTAATATACTAAGTTAAAAAGAGGATTGAGTGTTGAGTTACTATTGTAACAAACTGTTATTGTTTCTCATCTTAGGACTGGATCTTTAAAAATGCAGCATGTTTATCCTGTTCTTCTGGTTTCATCTCCTCATCAAGTTAAATAAATCTTTCAGGCATTCACATTTTGAGTCTAGAGGGGAAATCTTAGCCTCATTTCGGCCTGACTGAGTTATTGAAAAACTTGTGTTTGCTTCTTATTACAACGACGTATATTATAACACTAAGACACTCCTGAACACAGAATAGTGCTTGTGTCCGATATGTCGTTAAACAAACCAGAGTTCAGTTGCAAAGACAAACTTACAAAGTCTTGTCGGATGTCGTTGAAGTCTTTTCCGTATTTCTCTAGTGCCTCTTCGAACATGGCGGCCTCCGAGGCGCTCCACTCCTCCATCTCATCCCTGCAGAGCACGGGGCCGCCGGCCGGCACCAGAACACTCAGCGCACTGGACAGGTCGTAGTTATGGCGATGCAATGTGTCCATCGCATGGAACTGCAATTGTAAACAAAGAAGGGGGGGGGGGGGGGGGGGTTACAACTTTCCTTCAAAGTCCAAATCAAGTACTGTGTGCGTCTTCTACTAACCAGTGTGATATCTCGTGAGGCTGCGGCTGCACTCATGTGTAAACTCGGCTGTCTGACTGAGCTGCTGCAGTCTAACGCTCGAGCAAAGGTCCCGACCGCTCTGAAAAAAGTACAAACACCCATAAACAAACTTAAAGAATATATTTATAAAATATAGGTGTTTACAGAAATAAAAGCAGCTGCACAGCTTCCAGTAATGAGACTAAACCAGGCTGATGACTCAAACACAAACTACATTATTAATGCTGTTTTCGTCCAGTTTAGAAACCCAAACTGTGATGAATTCTCATATACTTTTGTTTAGGTCATAATAAAAAGTTACTATAATGAACTATACTTTGGAACCATCCCTCAATTAACAACAAGGCACATATATTACATTAGGGATTATATTTGCAATTATTCTTCCACAAACAGAAAAACAACGGCTGAATAATGCAACGGTTAGAGCTGCAAATTGAATGGGCATGCTGCCTAGTTTTACAGTTTAATCTGAATTCACGAGCAGTGATTAAAAGTGTGGTAGAAGCGCCTTAGATCTTATTGGTTGTTTTTCTTTGGGCACGCTGGAATATTGAACAGTCTACAGATCATCTACTTCATGCACGAGAGTTAGGATATAGTGAGAGTTTCAACAAACATAACAAATAGTTATTACTAATAAAGTTACTGCAGCATTATTATGGATAATCTGTATTTAGTGGCATTTCAGAAGTTGCAGCTGCAGACTGGAGGTTCATAACATGCTGTCAGATGTGAGTGTCTTACCGTGCCACCACTAGGAATTGGTCTATCTGTTTGCTGGAGAGCGGACACTCTGGATACCACAGCTTCTCCTCCAGCTTGGACTGGTCCCTGTCATCTGCCTCACCTGCAGCACACACAGAGGCAACAGCTTACACACAGCACGGGCCAAAGGGGAAGAAACTGAACAATATAGAATAAGATATTCTAATAATAATGAACTACCCGTGAGATTACCACATCAAATGTCCCAGTAGAGCTAAGAGATTAAACTCAGACAATTTGACTCCAGACACTGTTAGAGCTCGGTCATGTTTTCAAGCTGGATGTGTGAAAGAGGATTAAGAGTCAAGTCATGGGACAGTATCATTTATTATTCTCGTCCTGGGTAGACTCGTATAAACAGAGAGGGTCAGTCATGTGCTTGCACTCTGACTACATTTACAGCGGATTATTTAAAAAGGCAGCTATTGTCCCCATTTATGAACAAAGAGTGTATATTCACAACACTACCTTTCCCTGCTGTAACCTTTCGAGTCCAGTCGCACACAAATACACATATTGGAAATGTAGATAATGAGGCTAGAGATTTGACATGCTCGGGTGTAAACAATAAAACCTGTAATTGTACATTTAAAATCACATGTTCTGACTGACCCTCTGGTAGCATTTCAGGTACGTCTGCCTGAAAGCGCGGTCCCACTCTGATTTCTCCTTTGTCGGCCAGAAGGGTTTTCTGTGTTGGGTCGTACACCAGCGAGTAGAAGAACGTATCCTGAAGAGAACAACACACACATTTTAGAAAGGCACATGGTTTAAAAAAAGGCTCTAATGTCAAACTCAATGTCTTCTCTATTATACATAGTTGACATTTGTATGTAACAAAGATACCTGCTGCTACAGAAAAATTACTTTTCTCTAGCTGAAATTACATGTACGGATTTGTCTGTCCAAGGAATAATAAATGTAATGTTTTAGCCATGAGGTGTTGGTAGGACCAAAAAAGTAATCAAGATTGGTGTTAAAAAAATGATACTGCACACAATATTTTCCTACATTGTATAGACTTAACGATAAATCAAGAAAATAATCAGATTATTAAACAACCAAAAAGTTAACTTTATCAGTGAAAACACAATCTGCTATAAGCACAAAACAGCAAGAGATGACAACTCCAGTTCTTTTCTTTGGCCCACCTCTTTGTCAAGGTATGAAAGAACGGCTTCTGTCTCATTCAATAACGCTACACTGCACTTCCCCCTGAAAGAGAGAAAGAAAAAGAGAGGGGGGGGGGACAAGCACCGTGTTAAAACACAGGAAGTGGGCAGCACTAGATTTGTCAGTTCATGGCTGGATGAATGACTATCCATGGGCACTGCCTGCAGATGAGATGTGAGGTTCAGAGTGAGTGAGTGAGTGAGTGAGTGAGTGAGTGAGTGAGTGAGTGAGTCACTGTAGAGTACCTGATGTGTGTTGCAGGTAGACTTTCGTACTGCCGGGAGAGAAAGAGCTCTCTGTGGCGAAGCTGGTGTTTCTGTTTATCTGACATATCTGTCTCTACCGGGCTCTCCTTCTCTTCTTCCAACTCCTCTGCAAAGAACACGACAGAGAAAAAATAAATAGCTTGAGCTTAATGGTGACAAATAACAGACTGACACATTATCAAACTCACAAATGGTCTCAGCCAAACTCATCCATTTATCTGTTCGATTTCATAAAACACCACTTACTGAGCTTTCTTCTGCAGACTCCTAAAATGGCTCTCGGAAGTTTTACAGTCAAACTACTGCTGCCGTCCATTAAAGACATGCACACTTTTATGCCCAGGACTACTTTAAGAAATTACATTTAGGAGAACACAGTGTTCATCCATAAAACTGGATTAGCTGCAGCCAAGTCGCCACAAAAGACTCAGCAGCTAAACATTAGAAGTTGTTGTTACACCGTGTAGGCATACACATAGTTGCCAATAGCAGATGATGTATATTTATCTCCTATAACACTATTTGTTTTCACTCTATTACATCCATTTTAGAAACAGATTTCCTGTTTCCTCTGTCCAAATATGTCACATTGCAAACTACACAATGCTTTTTCAAAAGGTGCTTCATATTGTATGTCCGAATAGATTTGGAAAGCCCCTCCTGCCAGACATTTGTGATATCGGTTTGTGGGGGGCTTCGTGTGACAATTACTAAAACTTTCCGACACCGACGATCCGAAATGTACGCCCACTTCACAGCGTGATTGCGGAGGTGAGAAGCTGTCAGGGTTTGAATTTTTTTGTTCCAGTCTTGCCAACTGCATCTGTCATATTTGATGTGAACAACACCATGAATGTCTTCCAAGAGAGACTGTCTGTAAGAGTTTGCCTTTATAGTCAAACAGTATTGCATTTCCCCCCCCCCCCTCTCTATGTGGACCAGCTTCTCACCCTGCTCTCATTGTGGCTGTTTAACCAAACCCATTGTAAGTGTTAGACAGCATGTTGATGTGTACATTTCCACTCTAAGAGGAATACCCTTAAGGCAGGTGTATGCTCAAAAGTGTATTTAGTGGTTCTGAATGGGCACGCGTAGGTTAAAAACCTTCTGTCATAGTTAGTGGCAACATGTTATGGGAAACATGACACTCTTTGGGTTCTTCAACAAGGGCATTCAAGGTGTTTCTGTTGTTGGTACACAAACTAAGTGTTAAAAAAAGAGTTGGTGAGAGCAGTTCAAATCCTGCTTATCTCCAACTTACACAACCATGAAAAACAAACAGGGTCAATAAAATATATCTAATCTAAGTGTGTGAACTGGGCTTGGGGACAGTTCATTTCTGAAAAGCAATAAAACCTTTGGAAGTTGCCACTATTTCCAACATCAGATATTTGGGAGGGAAGGAGATTTCAGACGATGAACACCCCCTGATAAACACTTCAGATGCAGCATTCCAAACCCCTCACTGTGTCTCTGATTGGCTCAAACAAATGTAAGTCCCTTCCTTTAGATTTTAGTGTAAAATAGACTCTCTGATTCCTGTATGAGTTACTGTTCTTACTTTTATCCAACAGATAGCAGCCTTGCTGTTTTCTGATATGCTCTGATTTAATCTGCTGCTGCTGCCGTTTCAAATGGAAAGCCTTTCACTTGCAAACCACTGTCAGGCAACTGCAGGAAGTCCACCGATTGATTCTCTTGAGGTTAGCGACTGTTTGCTAATTCATTGTGGCAACATTTCGTCAGTGGATGAGTAAATGCATGCACCCAAATGTTGCAAAGTCAAAATAATAAAAAATGTATCTAAGATAGTTTTAGGTGGTTTTGAGAGCAGCAAACACAAATGTTTTCACTACTATTGGCAAGCACTTTGAGCACCAGGAAAAGCACTATATAAATAACATCTATCATTATTACTATTTTGTTAGGGAGGCAGTCACAGTAATCTCAGCGGAAAATACATTAAACTCTAGAAAAATTCATTCAAAACTGTTTGCACGGATTGATAGCAATGGAACATTTCTATTTTTAAGATAATCTGAACCATGGCTCTATAATCCAAATATTTAACTGTAGCTTGGTCATAAGTACAGACAGTTAAGATGTGTTAGCTATAATACTGCACACTGATTTATATGTGTGTATCACATTCACCGTCTGTCCTTTTATTTTCCTCCTGAGCCATAAACTGTGTGACTTTTATTTTTTTACAATGCAAATTGGTAGGCAACGCTAAATGGTACTATTACAGTATCTTCTGAGAGCAGCTGGTAGACGACAGACTCAAAAAAGCTTGTGGAATTGGCACTGTGCTGCGATGAGTGCATATGTCCATGCAAACTGTACGGTTCATATTTTAATGCTTTATGTTTACAGAGTCTAGCCAAATTAGCACAACTGGTTTTCCCCAAAGTTTTTGCCGATGGGAACTTGGGTCCCCCTCGCAGCGAGGGTGCAGTGAGCCGTTTGGCTGATGCAGAGCGTAGTGCACGTGCTGGGGTGTACAGTTTAACCATGTCCTGGATGTAGGAAGGGCCAGATCCATTCGCAGCATGGTACGCAAGTACCAGTGTCTTGAAGTGGATTCTAGCAGTTACCGGAAGCCAGTGGAGGCAGCGGAGGAGCGGAGTGGTGTGGGAGAATTTAGGAAGGTTGAAGACCAGACGAGCCGCTGCATTCTGGGTGAGCTGCAGAGGTCGGATGGCACATGCAGGTAGACCAGCCAGGAGGGAGTTGCAGTAGTCTAGGCGTGAGATGACGAGAGCCTGGACCAGAACCTGCGTCGCTTTCTGGGTCAGCTGGGGACGTATCCTCCTGATGTTGTAAAGCGTGTATCTGCAGCAACGGGTTGTAGCAGCGATGTTTGCAGTGTTCTTATCCTAATCATCCTACTCAAAGTTCTGGGATTGTATTGGCAGACGTTTCTTGTTTTTATTTCAAGGAAGTGATCAACAATTAGTTTTATTGAGACCAAAGGACAAAATGAAACACCACTGGAACCAGTTAGAAGGATTCCAAAACAGTACAGGTGTTATTGTGATAAAAGAAACACTTTTCATTTTCCTCTTCATACAGGCTCAATCTAATTCTCTCCCTCCTGGTCATTGACAAATGTATGTGGACTATAAATATGAATAGCAGCATATGTTCAAGTTGCACTGGAGCGTCTATTTATGTGATTAAATGGTTTCACTATGGAGCCGTGACAGACATGAAAAAAATAATAATGATATTGGTGATAAATGTAACAATGTGCACAGGACGTGCTAAGTGGAAAAGCAGCTGGAGACGTCTGCTTGACTGACAGGCGGCATAAAGCCCATAATTACATTTTCCACACTATGGCTGGCTCAAAACACAAAGGAAAACCATACAGTTTTCGACTGCTCCAGGAATATCTATTCATTAGTTCAGAATTGACCAACAATTTTAACAATAGATTCATCCTTTGAGTTATTCATGGTGTTAAAATGTAGAACATTCCCAGATTCCCACTTCCCAAGTGTGAAGATTTATAGATGTTGTTTGCTGCTAATACATTTCAGTTGGCCTCCAACCAACAAATTAATTATTTATTTTTTAGCAATTAGCCTGTAGGTTAATTTCACAATTGTCTGATTAACCCAAATGTTATTTTTAGAATCATAAACAACAGAGAAAAGCTGAAAATGTTCCCCTTTTGTGAAGGTAAAACCAGGAAATGTTTAGCATTAAAATGTAAGTTGTTTCTAAACTATTATCTGTCTATCAGCTACCTAACTGATGTGTATTGTACCGTCTCCTTCAACACTGAATTACTTTAAAAACGGTACTTTTATTCACATGTGACACCTGAACAAAAAGTAGTCTTATGGCGCATTTCCACTGCAGGCCTCGCTCGGCTTAGTACGGTATAGTTAGGCCTCGTTAGGCCTTGGTAGGCCAGGCTCACTTTATGCTGTGTTTCCATTACAGTTTAGTAGCTGGGGCAGTAACTATAGTGACGCAGTGTAGGCGGAGCCGTGACGTCATCTTAAACGCGAACCACAGAAAAGCAACATTAGCCGTTAGCTGTTAGCACTCAAGCTCACAGCTCCTCATATCTGTTTAGAAACTAGACAACACTTAAACAAGTACAAACCACAGACTGTCTGTGTCATGGTGAATACAGTAGCTGGTTTATTTATGTCTGTAGGCCGTTGTTGCGAGTGTGGACGGTCGGAGCATATACTGCGTTAGCTTAGCCGAACTCCATTCAGAAAACACGCATTTTAAAAACGGGCCGGGTTTGGCACGGCACGCTTAAACCGTGCTACGCGCTGCAGTGGAAATGCGCCATTAGTGAGCGACAGGAGTTACTACTCACTTGCGTGTTTGTCTGCGAGCTGGATGAGGCTGTGGGAGATGTCTCTCCTTCTGTAGAAACAAACCACCTTGGCCTCCACATTTCCACTGGCCGTCTGAAACAGAGAGCAGAGGTATCCAGGGTGAATGAGAGCAGTGACAACACCTCCCTGCACAAACCTCTAATTTCCCAGGAGACCTTGCTCCTTTGTGTGCACATCAGGCTATGCTGCTATGACAGGCTGTCCAGGGCAGCAACAGCGCTTTTGATCAAATCATTGATTGATTGTCACGCTGTGTAATTAGGCCGACAGGCTTAAGGACTCAGCCTGTATTAAATTCCGTGTCAAAACTGCTTCCAACTTCTGCTGCTTTCACATTGAGCTTTTAGGTAAGAGCAGATGTTTTTTAGGACAGTGTTAACCTGAGAGATGTGCAGAAAATAAAAGGAATGCATCATTACAAATCGCAATACAATGCAACACCAACATAATCTACAGCCACAAAAATGTATGTCAATTTTGATCAACAATTTTCTTTCAGCCACAACAAAAAAAAAGAACAAAACAAGCTTCATACCGGCAGCATCTGTTGGAGGGTGACTGTGTTACATTGCATCATGCTTCAATGAGCTCCTGTTATTTTGTCCACCCCCGTTTATCACTAATGATAACAATCTACTGTGTACACATATGTACTATATGTTTGTGTGACCTCTTTCCACCCACACCATGATAATGTATCGGAGTACAAATGCACACAGGAAAAGCTCTTCTTGTTATGATTGTTTTGGGGTCACCAGTTCCCTTTTTACAGAGACAGAATAAAAACAAATCCTGAGGTCAGAATTGAAGTTGGATCCTTTGCCGTGGGTACTACTCTTTTCTGACACGCCCATTAAAGATGCTTGTCTAGTATTAAATAAAAGTTAGCTTTGGTGTGTTCCTAACTGACATAATTGATACTCATCTAGGATGAAGTAAAAACAGGAAGCATCGCCAGATCGGCCACTGAGCTCATCTTCTATTCAAAGCTAACTGAGCTCCTGAAAAGTTCGTTACAGTATCCCCCCCCCCCCCCCTACGCATTCAGGTGTGTCCAGTGATATCTGTGGCAGTTATGAGGCTGGTTATCACCTGTCAGGTTACCTTTTATTACAAACACTTTTTAGTGTTCACAAATTGCAAACACACGCACACACCCTTTCAAAGTGGGGGGTGGGGATACAAACAGGGAGGAATCCTAGCTATTCACCCTCAGGCAATAAACGGCATAAACACACACACAAAAGAAACAAACAAACACTTCAGTACCTTGTTGAGTTCTTCTATTCGCCGGATCAGGTAAGGGTTACTGGAGGAGTTCTCAAAGAATACATAATCTGCAAGAGAAAACATGGAACGATCACGTCACTGTATCAGATTACCGAAAGACTATCCTGTGGGACACATTGTGACCTCTTTTTAGCTAAACCTGTCAAATGGAATGACATTCAATAGCTCACCGTCATAAAGTTTTAATTGACACCGTCAGAGATGATTTAATACGTAAGAGGAAGGAAAACCCCATTCGATTTTGGATAATATCTGAATCACAGGGCATATACTCAAATGTTGCTTCACTTTTGTCAACATTGCGAGTTTAGATTTTTTGTGATGTATTCATCTTGGGTCAGAATAATCGCTTCCAGACTTGAAAAAGTTTACGCGAGTGGCCCTTAAAGTCTGAAACACTTGGAAAGCTGGCGAAAGCTTAGTACACACTTTCATGGCTCACCCGATTGGTTTCACTTGTACTCTGTTGTTAGGCAAATAGGCTTCCTGGAACACTGAGCAATAAAAACAGGACTACTACGGATTTTCTTTGAAACACCTCCATGTTGTTTCCACATTACCACTCAAAGCTCGTTAACACATCAAAGTCTGAGGATCGTCTCGCCAACTCTGTAAATGGGACCATCCATGGAGCACATACTCCATCTGCCTATATGGAGGTCTTCACTATCCAATCTAGTTAGACAATAAGTTTACCATTGATGTTTTAGTTTGCACAGGTATTGTATAGAAGACAATATCAACCCTTCTCTGACAGTGTCAACAACGCTATACATTACAATCCTAAAAGTAGAATTAAATTGTATGGTTGTACCTTATAAAGTGAACAGGATGTATATGCTCAACAACCCGTTTTATTGCACCACTAACTCATTCCTAGCTCCCTGGGTAGGCTGAGAACCAGGAAACTGGCTGAGCATAAAGTGAGAATACGATTTCTTTTAAACATACCATTCATCAACTAATGTTTCACTTCTATCAGCAATTGTTACATCTAACGGTTGGTTGTAAGAGCCATTAATAGACGGGATAATGGATTGAGCAAGCATCACAAACAATGTCTATTCCAAGTCAAACGGGTTCAGGCAAAGGTGATTATATTTGACTGCAAGGTCTCCAAATCCTGTGAGACAGTCACCACACTGTTATGATTTTGTAAGATAAATACATTGAGGACAGAGATATATTTCAGTCAAACTCACTTTACAGAAATCTAGCCTGGTTAACCTCTACCTGAGCAGAACATACAGTAACTTAAGAAAAGTTCTGAACATGGCAAATGCTGTCTTAAATATTATCATAACTATGCTCCAGGCACATACACAAGTCAGTTAAGAGGTCAATATTTTACAGTTGTCAAGGTTTCATACTACAATTCTCCACGTCTGGATTCACAATGTTTATCCCCAGTTGTATTGTTGAAACAGAAAGAATTCCAGCCCTGGCATGTATATTCTTCTCTTATGTTGCACAAACTAGGACGAGCTATAGGTATGAACATTTCCAAAAGACTAGATCCAAATCAGATGTGTTATTATTTCATTAAAACAACTGAATCATCAAACTTCATCCTATGAGTTGCAGTTTTCAAAGAGTACCTGAAGGCAACAACAGAGCTGAAAGAGGTGACCATAAGGACAACAAGCTGATACATATGGTAACAACATTTATACAAACGGTTGCCAATTACATCAAATGTGCAGAGATGCTTCATGTTTAGGTGACATGGCAAGCTTATGAGCCATTTAAGATTAATTAATATGGATGTGAATAAAGATGTAAGTGCATCCGGAAGCAACGACGCCATTAATCGAGACTGTAATTTGATAATGAATTACAATACACTGCTAAGAAGCTAACAAGCCAATGTGATAATGAACAGTTCCTCTAAAGAATGTAGGTGGACATTGTGGCAAAGCCGGGTGTGTAATGTTACCAGGACTGTGAGATGCATTCCTCTTAAAAGTGGTACAGGCGCCACAACTGCAATAATGCTAATCAGTGAAGCCATTGCTGGTGCTAACGTTAGCTAAATAAGGTCTCGTACTAATGGCTGCATGCCAGAAGAGGCAAATACAAAGGCAGCCTCACACTGTCCGTGGTAACATTTTAACAACCTTTTGAACACATGTCTAGTTCAGTAGTGCTACAGTGTGTCCGTAAACTTGTATTCCTTGTGCGGCTATCAGAAAACCAAAGAGCAACAAGGGTGCCGACAATTGAAACATGTTTACATTGTAAGCTAGCCATTTAGCAAGCTGGCGGCTAGCTGCTGTGGCCACGACAGACGCGAGGCCTGACCCATTTTGAATCCAAAATATTTAGAAACGCTCACCTTCCTGCGGAAACTTAACGCACCTCTGTACGTGTAGCACAGCCGTATCTCACTATTAGGTGCAAACAAACCAAAAATAGCGCCACACAAATCCCAGGGGATGCAAAACTGGAAGGGTTTCAGTTTGATAAAAAGATCCACATTGACATACATACCTCCGACCCGGTACATGTTGGCCGCCATTTCTGCCCTCCCGGAGTGTTAACGTAAACCATAAACTAAGAGAAATACAATAAATTAATAAAAACAATAAAACTCAGTATTTTAAAAGGTAAATGGTGCGGTGAATTATGATCGTCGAGACTCCGGATGTGTACCCAAGCGGGAGATTTTTTTTTGCCAAATCAACCCCCCCCTTCCTCTAGGATTCACAGTACCCTTTACAATACAGTGAACTCACGGCAGCCAAAAGAAGTCGGATCAACCCGAAAAACCGCTGGTGACGTTGAGAGGGGGGCCGCGCACTCACATGCGCGCGCACGAACACACGCACACACAGTTACCTTTATCAATCCTGATGATTACCTTTAAAATGTGTGCGTAATTTATTCTTGTTCCAACTTTTTTTGGCATTTGCGTAGCCTGTGGATTTAGGCTACTTAAGGGGATAGGCCTACTAGGAGTTAGATGTTCGTAATAAATTATTATACATGTGTTTGTTCTTCACTGTCATGGGCACAACAACATCAGTCTTTGGCAATGCAATTCAGAATCAGAATAAGGTTTATTGCCAAGTTGATTTTCAACTACGACGAGGTTGTTTTAGTGTTTGATGTATACATAAATCATAAAGGGAAAACAGGATAATACAATGTCAAGAACATACTGTAAATTGTGGGGAAATAGAAATAGAATAGAAACATTAAAACAGAATAGAGTATTGGTTATGAGGAAAGATCACAATTTAAAACAAATCTTTAAAACAAATCTTATTAGAATTGGGCAAACATAATTTGATAGTTGATAGGCTACAATGTATGTTTATTGAGGATTCTGAATATATCAGGTTGTGGGAAATTAGCGTATGATTCATCCGTAAAAGTATATGTAGCCTACTTTTTAAAGTCTATGTCAAAACATTGTTTGCTATGTTTGTAAAATGAGTCCCTCGAGATTCCCTGTATGTTTTTCTTTCAATGTGTTCGTCCGTGCGCGCGCATGTGACATCATTGATGGGATTGGCTCGCCCTTACTGGGGTGGAGAGTCTGTTGTTCAGGCTACAGAGAGAGGAGAGGAGTAAAGGACAGAGGGGAGAGTTTCCTTCAGACACGGAGCTGCACTCAGAGCCAACCACGCCCCGTGGGGACAGCCAGGGGAGACTAGCCCCCACATGTCCAAACTCCTGATGGAAGGGACGCTGGACTGTGAAGATGAGTTTTAGTGTGGGTTACAGGTTTATAAGATGAAGTTCGGAAAGAGCATCTGCGTACTCAATGTAGGGGGAACCCGTTACGCCTTCACCCGGGAAGTGATAAAGGATTTCCCTCTCCGGCGCGTCAGCCGTCTGCATGCATGCGCAACCGAGAAAGAGGTTCTTGAACTGTGCGATGACTACGACCGGGACCAGAACGAGTTTTTCTTTGATCGCCACTCACAGGTCTTTATGTTCATCATGTTGTACTTGCGCTCCGGTAAACTCCGCTTTGTCCCCGGAGTGTGTGAGCTTTCCTTCTACACAGAGATGCTCTATTGGGGACTGGAAAGCGTGCATTTGGACTCCTGCTGTCAGAAACGCCTGGACGACAGGATGTCCGAGATTGGAATTGACACTATTTCCGAAATGGACGTCGGAGTTTCGGGGGATGACTCCCAAAGCTCGGGCGAACAGGTGCACGAGACTGCGCTCACCGGTCGCGCCAAATGGCTCGAGAAAATGCGCAAGACATTCGAGGAGCCAAACTCTTCAATTTTGGCACAGCTTTTGGCTTCAGTGTCAGTAATCTTTGTGCTGGTTTCTATGATAATGCTGTGTGCCAGCACCCTGCCGGACTGGGATACTGCCAAGAGAAACATTGTGGAGGAACAGAGGTAGGCGATAGTCAGGGGTCAGTTAGGTTTGGAGGAATACAATTGGGAACTTCCTGAAGATGCTGCTAAATCTTAGGACGCAGTATTGTGCTTTACATCTGGTGCGTAAAAGTCAGTTGTGACCTTATTTTTTATATATGACGGATTAATTTATTTCATAATCAACTATCTTTACACATAATAAACACACTTATGGACACACGCATGCGTTTATTGCGCATGTTCCATGTATTACCCATAACGTTTGGCATGGATGCGTGCCAACATGTTGAGCCCTGATAGTTTTTCCTATATTGAATGGTGGAAAATCAACAGTAACTTCGAATTTATATACAGTATATATTTAAAACATGACTATACACCAAGGTTCAAGGTTTTTATTTTTGTCATACGAACAAAGCTGTAGTTATGACGATGAACATCTTAGGTCACAGGCTCCTCCAACAGTGCAACACACAGTGAAACAGTTAAACAGAAATATAGTGCAAGTAAATAGTAAATAGTAAATACAAAAATAGTTTTAAATAGTGAAATAGTGCAATAACAGTCTATATGCAAGTTATTGGAATATGCAATGTGTTGGTATAGCGACTTAAGCCTTTTGCTTAAACTGAAAACACCTCTTTGATTAATACAGTAAGTTTCAGGCATCACGTTTAAACGTTAGGATGCTCAGGTGTCAGAGAAGCTCCAAGGAAGCCAATCAATAAACAATCCATATTATGTACTAAACGTGTAGTGTTCATTATTACACCCTGGGTTTTTCCGGAGCCTCATGCCTCATTACCTAAAATATCTTTATTGGCTTGGTTAGTTTACAGTGCACAGTAGCCTACACAAGAAAGACACACATATCAGACTCATGATAGATACATAATATAAGCCAGTGGGTAATCATTTGAAAATAGAAAGTGTACTGAGGACATTTTATATTCGTGTAAGCAAACAAAAGGGAATGAAGCCATTTACAGGATTCATCTTCTATCAGTCAGCTTCTTGAGTATTATTTTGGCCTCAGTGTTTTGGATGCGAGGTGGAAAATGCACCTCTATTTTCACATTATTTTTGCACAGCATGTTCTCTCTATGGAAGCCCGAGGCAACCTCTCTCTATATAAGGCTGGGTTTTGGATCACTCACAGTGGTTAGGTAATCACTACAAATGTAGTTTACACTCTGGGTCAAGATTTTTCTAATTTAGTTTCATGCCAGTAGATGATGTAATTCTCTGAGTAACTCTATAATTTAGTTGTGTGTACTTATCCTGAGGCTCTGGCTGTTCTTTTGTCCAATACAAGCTCCGCCTCACTCTGGTTCAGTTAGATTGCCTTTGCTGTGCTAATCAATGGGGTTATCGTGTGCTTGCTTGTTTTTTTTATTTCTATGTGAGGGTTTTTAATCCCCCCTCTGTGCAGTTTCCAGGCAGTTTCCTTATTATATATCCACCCTGCTGTCCTTGTTTAATTATGTCAACCCTGAAATGCGTCACATGTCCTCCTTATTTCCCATCATTCATTTCCCTCCTGCTCTGCATCCTTTTTCCTCCTCATTTACAGATTGTCAAACATGTCTCATATTATCCATATCTCACTGTCCTCTGCCATTTCCTGTTTACAGTCACTTCAGCTCATTTTGATCCTCTCCTGTTTTTCTCTGTAGGACGGTGGAGGCAGTGTGTATTGGCTGGTTTACAGCAGAGTGCACGATACGCTTTCTGTTGGCCAGAAGCAAGTGCGAATTCCTCCGCCAGCCGCTGAACATCATCGATGTGATTGCAATCACCCCCTACTATGTCACCATGGCTCTGGCCCAGGCCGGGGTGCCTGATGCTGGGCTCGGGGTGGCCGGGGTGGTACTGCGGGTGCTGAGGATGATGAGAGTGTTCTGGCTCATGAAGCTGGCCAGACACTTCCTGGGCCTGCAGACTCTGGGGCTAACGCTCACACGCTGCTACCGGGAGATGGTTATGCTGATGGTGTTTGTCTTTGTCGCCATGGCAATATACAGTGCTCTGGCCCAGCTGCTGGAGTACGGGTTGGATTTAGGAACACAGAACCCGGATTTTGCCAGCATCCCAGCATCCGCCTGGTGGGTCATCATTTCCATGACGACTGTCGGGTATGGGGATGTGTACCCTGTGACAGTTGGAGGACGGGTGCTTGGGGGAATGTGTGTCGTGAGTGGCATTGTTCTCTTGGCACTGCCAATCACATTCATCTACCACAGTTTTGTACAGTGCTACCAAGAACTCAAACTGCGCTCTGCCAGATACGCACGCAACTTGTCAGTAGAGTTACTGCAATGAGCATGCATTTATACCAAACCTACATCAGAAGAAAACTCAACAAACCCTAAGTGATGTTCCTTTTGTGTAACTAGATCAACTTGGAGTCCTCTGATAAAACCATTTCCATGAGTGAAAACAAGTTCTGTATCCACTGATGTGAATCTGCTTCAACATTTAGGTTTAGAGTTCTTCTTCGCTTCACACAAAAAGAAGTTCCATGAAAATCGTACCAGTAGGTTTTTACGTCATCCTACTGACAAACCAACAAACCAAAAATCATAACCTCCTTGCTGAAGATGATAATAATGATCAACTTCGTGCCCTGTCTTGTTTCCTGCCTGAGCTGCACCTGGTTTTATTTGGCCTGTCTAGTTCCTGCCTGTTGTATTGATGATCTGAAATCATCGTCTTCAACCAGCATGCTCTGCGCCTGTCTCCTTAACAACAGAACTTGGTCAAGGGAATAGGAACTCAAATGATTATTCATTAAATACACACAGTCAATCCAGTTTTGACAGCGGCTTCTGTTTACACTGATTCCCATGGTTACAGCATTGGCAGAGACGGCAGCTTTTTTCTAAATGTTGCATCCAGTGCTGTGTGTGTTTGCGCGTTTGTCTGGGCATCAGCTTTTCACTTTGTCAAAGCTTTGCCCCCAGATGGTACAAGTTACACAAGGCTGATGTGTCACCTAGATGCATTGTGAAATATAGACAAGGAGTGAACAGAGAAGTGAAGAAGGGATGAAAAAGGGGTGCACAGAGGGATAGTAGGAGGGGTCTAAGGCATGGGATAATGAAATATGGAGACAGGTCAGAACGAACAAGGTGCTAGACTAATAAAAGGGCGGCAGATTTGACAGCGCAGATGGAGTGTGAACTGGAGGATAAAAGATTCTGGGACAAAAATGACAGAATGTGTAGCAACCCTGAGCACAAAGACTGAAAAGAAAGAGAGTGTTTTGCTTCTCCATTTGTGACTGAATGTAAGGCATTTTGTGTCTCCAAGGCAACCTCCATCCTGCAACATGTCAATCATAATGATGGTTGGTTTTTGTGTGTACACAACTATAAGCACATATCCACGCACACAATTCCTGGCTGGTGCGCAGCATTTTATTACATTTTGATTAATGGGAAAAGGATATCAAATTCATGATTATTTTGTGGTAAACAAAATTAATTAGAGGTTATTGTTCTGACTTTCATGATGTTTGCATTGTTGATGGTATGATTTGTTGAAGCGACACATGATCCAAGTAAACAAGTCAACACCTCTCCCACACAACAGCCTTTTTCTGCATCTCCTCTCCTCTTGCCATCAATGTCCTCTTTGTACACAAATGCACATACAGACACATGCACACTCATGCACAAGTGCACATCAAGCTCAAGCTCTTATGTTGTAAATTATACAATTAATGTGTCTGTTATTTATCTGTCAGTCCTTAAATTTCAAGTCTGCATTTGTTGTTTCATTGTTAACATTGTTGTATGAGTTTAGTATTTTGGACAGTACACATCTCATCATCTTTGTTGTTGTTGTTTTATCAATGTGCTTTTAGTCACAAAAAAGATAATCAATGGTTTACCACATTCTCCACGAAACTTTCCAGCCCATGTGACATAGCTTTCTGCACAGTGAATATTAGCCAGGCTTGATTGAAGCCATCAATCAACTTTTTCATCAGTAGACTATAAACTTGAAATGATGTGATTAATATATGAGCTTTTATAATAAATACAAAAATCTGGGCTAATGTCTTTGAATATGTGATTGCTTATTACAAATCAAACTGAACCATACAAAATGTTATATTTAAGTTGAATCAGACTTAATAATATTCTTTCAGTTATTCCTAATCTTAAATAAGCTTCTTATTGAATAATCAATGCTATGGATAAGGCTTTTTTTTGGCAGGTGGCACTTGATAAAGCAGGTCTTGATGTGATGACTATTTACACCTCGGCCACCTGCTGTCAGAGCAACATTCAATGTGAGGAACACCTGATCCCATTGGCAAGGACATTCAGTGCAGTCATCAGATTCACACAGGGGAGGATTAAGGAAACTGAATCACAAACTGCTGCTGATCTGTCTGTTATCAGAATCCAGACCTTAAAAGCATGTTGAACATCTGTCAATGAGCTCTAATGAGTATGCTCAACTGATTCGGTAACTAAAATAGACATGAGCGACATATTTAAGAAAGATCTAACATAAAGTGTCTGAAGGTGTTAAGGCTTAAATTGGTGATGGAGTCGACTTTCTAACAAATTGCTCCACGAGCGGTGTTTAATTGGGGCAAATTATGTTTCTTAAATCATTTATTTAGATTTGTCCATTGGCTTCTCACTCCAACTGAATGCATTGTTGTCTTAACCTCAATTCAAAACCAAAGGGACTTACTTATAGACCATGTTGCTTGGTTTAAAATGCTAACTTCAGCATAAAAAAGTTAAATTAATCTTTATCTTTGAGCATTTTGTCTATTTTTTGGAAAAATGAATTACACACAGTTTGGGGGCCAGTATGAGAGACAGAGTGAGGAATAGAAAGACAGAAATGTGTTAACTAGCACTGGATTATTAACATGATAATTACAATTGTGTATTATTAACATGATATCAATATTTAAAAAATGGAGGAAAAGTCAGGGGATACCATAGTCAGTATTTATCCTCTGGAGACAATAAATATGTGTATGTCAAGGTTATCCGTCCAACAGTTTTTTGTTTTATTTCCGTCTGTGTGGTGGACTAAGGGTCCATCATTCATTGAGGCTCAGAGAATGCAAGCTTCTGGACTTGTACTTGAAAGAGCTTTTACTTAAATAGCACTTTATGTAACACAGTACAAAACATTCAGTGAATACAAGTGAACTGAGCCTGGGGGAGAGAGACAGAGCAAGAATCAAATGTCGACAAAGATGCTCACACAAACATTCTGCTGTCAAGAGAATGAGGGATAGCATCATCTTTTACAGTCAATAGTATATTATATATTTTAAAAAAGCAAGTCATGATTGGACATTTCAATATTTTAATGTATGCAGGACATGTAGGACTTACCTTTCACAAAAGTCAGATTGACTAAAATATATGTTTTAGTGCTACTTTATAGGCGATATATATTTGTTCTTTTAGTCAAGGTTTTTCATTAAGAAGTCATGCATTCACCCAGAGTGCATTTACCAGACTTCTGAGATGGTGGGATTAAAGTCCTTTCTTGTTTTTTTTCTCTTGGCTGCTTTAATCTTTGGACTAATGTAGCTTATTGACGCTATATTCAGCCTGGGTGGGAGACCTATTCACAGCTGAAGAAATGCTGCTTTTTCCTCAGCACATTTTTAAAGGAAAGAATCGTTAGGTCTAATTTTAATTTGCACTTAACAATGTCTGATTATATTTTTCTCCTAAAGTGACGCAGGAGTTGAACATCAACTAAGATAAGGGCGTACTCTTTTTAATAACAGTAATCATTATGCTTCCTTATCTTTTAGATCTTTATTGGGATTAGTTCAATAATAATGCCAATACCATTTGCTATAAAATGTTTAATAAATCCCAGCTTCTACATGGTTACTGCAAAAGGTACAGTTGTGGTGAACAAAGTACACACATATTTTTAATGTATCAAAAGTTAAAGAAGAATGCTCATTTGCAGAATGGCTCATTTGAAAATCATATAACATTATATTGCATTACTTTATTATAAATAATATGGATTATTCACTTACATCAATGTAATGTTGCTGCTGACAAACAAGGGCGAATTACGCCAACTCTATATATAGACTTGGTAGCTTAGCCTATAATAATAGACCAAAAACACAATTTATTAGTTGATTTACGATCTAAATCTGCAAAAAAACTAGCAAGCTAACTTAAGCTATCAAATTAATTGAAGTAAAAATGTACCACAATATATGGCAAATGATACATCATCAAAATAAAGCTCAAATAAAATCCTGGACACACCATTTGACCAGAATTATTAACCCTTATGAAGGACAAAAATGTTCGTAATTGATTTGCAGTAGGCTACAGAGCTAGTTATTTATATACACAAGAGCTGTGTCTTAGTATATTTACATTCATGGTTTAAAAATAGTTAAATAAGTAGACCCATGGAACAGAAATGCAGTTGTATAGTGGAGTGGAAGTTTAAGTAGCATAAAATGGAAATACACTCAAGTTAATAACCGGTTGTCAAAATGTTGCTTAAGCACTTTGACTTACTTAAATGTTTAACATACTTATATTGTTTACTTTATAAAACATTTCCATACACACCTCATCCAGCACAAACATGGCTTTCAGAGTCTTCGAAGAATATGATGACAAGACATTAAAGTAATACAATTAATTCAGATTAACTGTGGAATTCCATTTCTATTTTTCATTAGTTTAAGGGCTTTACATTTTTTTAATGAAACTCATTGTAAAATAATAAAAAATGTGGCGTTTCCTTTTATATATTTGGATATATGAATTTAACATTTACATAGAAAAACTATTTTATTGACCAAAAAGTTATCTATAGTCTAATAATAAGTCCATAAATGATGTAGTTTTGAGAAAAATGTGGTGAATCCCACATTTTTGGGAAAAGCCAATCATGTACATTCAGCCATAAAGCCTCAGGATACAAACAATCAAAACAAAAGATGAACAGTTGTTTCAGGACAATCGCTAAATACTAAATTGTTAGTTTCTATACCAAATCGCTGTCGTACCAATTCATTGGACGGCCAGAATAGAGGCATTTTCCTGTACATCAAATTATGGGAGGCAGATTTGCTTTACGTGCAGTGCATTTTTTGAGGGGGAATTTCATTTACATAAAAAGAGATGGGCTGACTCCAAACAAAAATGTGAACATTTTTACCAAGAACTAAAACAATGTAGCACCACTATTAAAACTATTATGAATAAAAAGGAAATCAAAACTAATTAGCAAATATTCAATCTGAAATATGAATCTGTATTTTTTGGTATTTATTTACTTATATCATTTTGTACTACTTTATATATGTCTACCCCTGATGTAAACGTTGCTGTATACAAAATATATATTGTTCATATGTTGTTGAATGCAAAAATATAATTCATTGGACAGATAAACACCATTTAAAAATGTAAAAGGAATTTCTGTAGCTTTTGGAGTCCATTTGATCAGGCAGTGTCGGACCAGCTGACTTCAGACGTCATCTTGCCTCGACGGTCGCAACTGGAAGACCCTTTACCGGTTGATTTTTGTTGAGGATAACATCTTCCCCGTCCTTCAGAAGGAAAATGTACTACAAGTTCAGCGGATTCACCCAGAAACTGACGGGTTCTGCGCCCACGGCCGCCTACAGCCCTCAGGTGAGCGCGCGAGGCGGTGGCTCGGTGCCCTCGCGGATGACCTTCATATCACCGCGTTGAGCAATATGCCCGTAACGTTAGCTGCCTGGGGTTTCACAACACGTATAGATATTTAGAGGTCTCCAGTGCAGTTAGCTCAATTGACTATATGTGTTTTAATTCCTAAACGTGTGTGGTTTCCCTTTCGTGTTTTATCTGCTGAAGAATATTATTTTTAACTAGTTTCGTCCTGGTATCTTCACTTGTAGCCTACATATAATAAACTATAGATATGTCTCATAAAGTAATCTCCTTAAAAGCTAATCTAACTTTTCTGAACTTCGAGACAAGCCTTAAATAGTCAGTGTATTTTATTTTGTAAATGTTATTTGTTTTCTAAGCATGGAACCTTTACTTAACCTTTTATTTTTGGAAAGGTTATGCCGATGTGGTTATCATCTGACTTTACAGCCAATTTCGAAAACCAATGGCCTCTCAGAGCGTCAGCCAGATGTGACCTTTATTAATAATCCCTGTTTTTTTTAAAATTTCCATCAGTTTTTATTGTATTCATGGAACTGAGAAGACGGGAGATAATAAATTGTTGACAAAGGTTTGACAAATAACAATCCTCTCACCCCCTCCCACTAACCTGCACTCTGAATTAGTGACTGGAAAACATACACAGCTAGAAAGGGAAGGGTGTGTGGGGGGGTGATATAGTTGGATGATGGTACAGGGTTTGTTTAGGGTCATGGGGACACCGGAGAGCAGGTCAAACTGTTACATCTATTACAGAGATGGTTGATGTCAGGTTTAATTCTTGGACGACCTGACCTTGGTACAATATATTTGATGTATGAGCTCAGGTTGATTAGAAGGTGACTGGTGCGCTTGTTGGAGGAAATGTATAGACCTCTGTTGTTTTCACTACAGCCTCCATGTTGTTCTATGATTTTACAGTTTATAAAATGGGATAAATTGGTAATATTAAACTACCCATACATCCTCTGAATGACCCCTGTCTTTGAGTCTACTGTTGATTATCCTAGATCCCACAACAGCGAAATGTATACAGCCAGGTTAAATGAAAATAAAGAGGTCTCATTACAATTAAATGGCTGCTATGGAGACTAACATCAAAACACATTCATTCCCTTGGGCTCGTTTGACCTACAAGACTCTCAGCTTACCAGTCATAATCAATTTAGGCAAATCCAGAATGTTTTGGGACCGAAGCATGCAGAAATAGTCAAATACACAAGGTTTAGAATAGGTGGAAATAACACATTTATTCTGCATGCAAAACACTTATTGGGATTAGCACAAAGTGGCATGTCTGTTAAGAGAAGAATCTTGGGTATTCATAGAAATTAATTGAGATAACATCAAGGTGAGACGTCAAGGGACTCGCCACTGGACTTTTTCAACCTAAGAATTCGTTTTTTCCTTATTCACAACAGGCTATAATGCCTTTGTTGGTGCCAAAGGATGGTAGTTCATTAGTATGTGTTTATATGTGACAACAGTTTATTTATATTCGGATGCCTTAGGTGTCACAAAGAGGCAATACAACTACCTAATAGAGCCTGTGTCTAAGGCTGGAGCCACACGAGGACGATAACGCAAACGGACTGCAATCGTTATCAAAAAAGTCTTCCAGAAACAGGCACCAGAAACGTGTCCGTTCACACGAGAGCGCTGGAGACGCTGTAGTACATATGCCAGGCCTGTAAGTGGCGCTGTAGTCCTGCCACAAAAGCAGCGAAGAAGACTTCCCTCGCATGGTTGCCGTGGTTGCCCTTCTGTTTATTCTCCGCTGTGGACGCTCTGGCTCTTTTTCTCCCTCCCCGAGGCAAGCGTTTGCTCCTGCTGTAATTCTCTCCGGTATTCCACCAGCAGATGAAAAATACCCACTTCTCCGCCTCTTACAAGGGACGAGGGGACCGTGCGGCAGAGTTTCAGTTTGATTTTTTTCCACCGGTCAACATGTCCGTTAAAGTTTAATAAGGGGCTATTGCTTCAACGTTATCAGGAAATGATCGTATAGGCGTAAACACGGAGCCGTTTGCCCCCCACAGAGCGTTTCGTTTGCGGATCTACCCACCTTGGGACCCGTTATCGTTATTGTTTTCTGCGTTTCCATGTCGGCCTCGTGTGGCCGAACCGTCTATCTGATAGAGAACTGTAGCAGATACGACCGTTATCGTCCTCGTGTGGCCGGGGCTTTAAAGATTCAGGAAGGGATTTATTGGCCTCCAAGCTAAATTGATTTGAGGATCCGAAATGAAATCAGCTATCTGTACAACCATCCCTACACCCTAGCCCTAAATTACTACTGGGACAACATCTGCTCTTGGGTAAAATCCTAGAACAACATTCTATAAATGTGTGTTATTCTTAAATGTATTAAACATACAAAACGTTTAGACCTGCAGGCCTGCCTTTCGACATTATGCATTTAAAATATTGCTAACCAATGAACAATGCTGCGTATAACTGCCAATGACTACCATAACGGCTAAATCCTGAGGTTATTAAAAAACAAAAGGCAAAAACACGATTCCCTGCTGTGAACACTTTTAGTTATGCCTTCTCTTAAATGGCGTGTAAAAATAATCAGCTTTTAGTGCCTCTGCATTTTCATATGTCAGATTTAATTCACCTGCTCCCACACTATCTGCCTCCACACACCCGGACCAGGCAACAGCTCTCCCAGTAATTCTGATACACAAGGTGGGTGAGCAGCTTCCTCCAAGTGAGAGGATAATAGGGAGGCACACTTGTAATTCGTTAACACCACAGTGCACCTCTGAAAAGTGGAACAGCATGAATTAATGATATAACTGATCATTTCCCAAAGTCAATCACACTGCGCTATCATTTTAAAGAGTTATGGGTGACCAATTATCACATGGATCTTTATTTGTTTTTTCGTAAAGTAAGTCTGCAAAAAGGCTGATAAAATGTGCTGCCAGTCAAATATTGTGTTAATGTGACAAAAATAACCTTGATGTTAATGCACTGTAGTTTGTAAAGTTGAACAGCAACTTGAGATGCTCTTTAATAATCTGAACAGGCACTTAAAGTCTCTAACAAGTGGAGGAATAAGATGTGAGTTGAGATGAATCACGTTCTCATTTAATCACTTAGACACTAAGCTTCGTTGTACTAAAGATCTGAATAGAGTTGTTTTGATTTGACTTTCAAAGCTCTTTTCTGTAAAACAGAAAATGATTACACCCCTAAAAAATATGTTTTAATACATATTTATTTAAAAAATGCATTGATCTGGAGCGATTGATATGGATTCAATGACCAACGATGCAAAAGTCTAAGGAAAAGTTCAAGTAAAAACACTGATGCATATGATCATCTTAACGATCCCAATTGTATTTTATAATTCTTATTGTCATCATCTTAAGTTGTCGATATGCCCCTCAATTCAATTTAAATCAAAACAATATCATGAAAAATCAGAATCTTCCATCTAAAGTGATGTTTAAAACTCAGTTAATCAACTTAATTATTACATTCAAATGATGTACATTATTCAAGTTTACATTAACTTTGGAAAGCGCTCTCTTTTCCTCTCCCCCTCTCTCCCTCTCTCCTGACAGCCCGTCAGTATCTCATGCAGCTCACTGATCCAGTAATGAGTGACCCGACAGTGAAGAATACATATATTTATAACTAGTTTAGCTTGTTCCAGAGGTAGATAAAATAGCTAAGTGTGTTAGGTCTAACTCTTGTGTGTTTTCGCTCCGCTCACCGGTCCGTCACAGGATTTCTGCTTCACACACGTTGCATACCGCCATTTTACTGTCTTTTTCGGACACCTTAAAATACTGCCAGACTGGTGAAGCCATTTTGGCGAGCTTGTTTTGCCGCGCACTGAGAAAAGTGTCATGTATTTTACGTCATGCAATCGGCTCTCGCAATCGGCTCTCGCAATCGGCTCTCGCAATCGGCATGTTTAGAGACCACCGATCGATCGGTAGAGAGAGAGTATCGGCCGATCTCGATCTGTGACCGATCGATCGGAGCATCCCTACTGTTTTGTAATTTACACCCTTAATGTTTTAAGTAACCCTTTCCCGGAATATCTTCATTATTTCCGATGTCTGCCGCGAATAAAAGTAATATTTCTGCTTAGAAACAATTGGGAAAAAGGGTGCTTTCATTGAATAAGGTTGAGTAGAATTGTGCATTATTGTGACCACTCTGTTGTTGTTGTTTAGGGGCTGAGGCCAGGTGTGCCAGCAGAAGCCCCACCCATGATCTTCGCCTCCCCCACCAAACTGGTGTCGGAGGCTGGGACCGTGGCGGACTACATCGGAACAAACCGGGTTCCTGACCTGCAGAAACTATTCCAGGTAAATAAGAACAGGAAACTGAAAGAGTCTTAGTCACGATGAGAAGTTGATGGGTTCCTACCTGGCGCTGGTACGGTTCTCACGGTGAATCAGCATTTGTTCATTCAAAGTAGTCCTCAGAATTGAAGTTCAAGAACTGCCAAAGTGGTCAAACTTTAGTCAAAGCACGGGAGATATTTTAGCTCTAGGCGCTGGGTAGTAATTATTTCACTCTGTTCGTAATGGCCCCCTGCCTTTTCATCACAGTAGGCAGTGAGCGGAATACTTTGAAAGTGGGGCAGACTAAAACAAATGGAAAATCAGAGTAATGTCTGCTGCCTTTCCTTTTTCAGGGACAAAAAAGCACTCTGGGTGTTTTTGGTCTGTTATGAATGAGACGGATAAATAGTTTTGGGAAATATGTGTTCGGAAATCATTAGAAAATGTCAAGACTATCTCCCCAGACAAATAGTTGAGAACACTCTGTACTCTCTGTAACACCTTCATTATTGGTTTTTCTCATATTTCCTTCCTTTTTTCCCTCTCCCAGATACCGGACGGTGTCCCCATTCATTTGAAGCGGGGCGTCCCTGACAGGCTACTGTACCGCACCACCATGGCCCTCACCATCGGAGGGACCCTCTACTGCCTGGTGGCTCTTTACTTCGCAGCCCAGCCCAACAATAAGTGATCAACACAAAACCCCCGGACCTTTCTACAACACCTCTAACAGGTCGCAGTTCATCGACCCAAAATTCCCAGTATCCATCTGCCTCGCCATAAAACCTCTTGGGACTGTAATTAAAACATCACCCCTCAATTAAAACAGTAATAATGTCCATTTTCTTTGTAAAAACAAATGTCTAAGTTAATAAATTTTAAAGGGAATCAAATGTAAAACATGCTTATTTTTTTCCTATTTGTCTGTCACTGAAACAGCACTCACTGTATCAGACGTGTTGCCAATAGACGGCAAGATGCACGGACATCTATAAGAGCTTCTTACAAATGCCAAAAGATAAACAAAGATGTTTCTACTCTCGCATCTTTAAATAGGCGTGTGGTTGAGCATTGATAAGCATCTGTGTGCAAGAGAGAGCAAGCATGATGGAGTCACTCCGTCTGTAACATAGCTGCTGCTCTATTGGCTCGATGCATGCAGTATTTACGTGTGTGGGCTCTGGTGTGATGTCAGAGGGAGGCTGTTTCAGACTGACAGCCCCGCATTAAGCTGCTTAAACACTGATGGCATAGCTCTGCATTGTTCACGTATGTTCATTTTGTGGCAACTTTATTTGTCATTATTTCCAGGCAAAACGTCAGTTAACCGGGCTACAGTACATACTTCTCGCAGAAGAACTGGGTCTTTCAATAGAATGTTACCACAAGACACAGGTTACTTAAGACATGCAGTGAAATTAAATATATTTTTTCCAATTTATAATCCTGTGTCAAGGTGTTATTCATCATCTCTTTGTATATGTGTTAAATAACATCAAACCATCTATTAAACTTAAAAATATTATTGACGACTCATCCAGAACTCCGAGAACATCCGGAGAAAAATTGGATTTGGAGTGAAATCAAATTTAAAAAATCTTAATTCCAAGGTACAAAAGTATTACATTCAAAATGTTCTTAAAACACTGAAAGTTAACACAATCAGTATGCAGAAGTATTTTTCTCTGGGTCGGGTTAGTCTTTTTAACCTATAATAATACTATAATATAATAATGACAATTAAAATGATCTATTTCATTTATTTTTGTAATTAAATAAATATGCAAAATATGTTCTATACTACTTCTTTCAAAAATATGACTTTTATCAGTGCATTACACATAGATAATGTTTCCCCTTTAGTTTTTTTCTTTGAAATGTATGTAAAATCTGAAATATTTGAACAGATATTTACCCCTTAACAGGAGTTTTGCCCAAGTGTAGTAATACTGCAATCAACTTGTATTCCAAATGCTTTCGTCATTTATTTTAAAAAGGCCAAGCTCAAAAATATCTTTAAATGGTTGGCCTTACTTTCTTTTACTACACTGCTTTTAGGATTCAATTTGATCCCGTTTCTAAAGATTTCAACTTTTGAGTCACAAAATATAATATAACTTTAGATTTCAAATGCATCCGGCTGAGGTTATCTGAAATCTTTTTTATTTCAAGGTGCTAAACAAACCTAGAATACTGCTTTGAACTAGTATTTCTCCATCTTGTGACTGTGAAATGCCCTCTCTAGTATATAAGCAAGTGAAGGACACTGATCAGAAGAAGAAGATGGACCTTTATTATTATATATTATTATATCAGGGAACTAGTCGTACCATATCTCGTGTCTGATGACTACTTGCATTCTTGCAAGGATAATAAATACATGTATCCTGATTTTGAACCTCAAGCCAGTATCGGGTGAGATTTTTCTGACACAAAGTTTGATGTATTCGACGTAAAGCCTTATCACTATAGATATAATGCTGTGGTCAGTTGGTTTGGAACTACTTGATACTGTATGTGTGTGTTTCTATGTGTGTATTGATTGCTCGCTCATGGGGCAGGGTCACATGACGACCTCCGAAGTGGCCTCGCCAGATATAACCATAGACTGGGATATAACTGATTGGTACAGACCTCCTGGAGAGATGCAGCACTTTTGCAATCATAAAGTATAGAACACATGCAGGTAGCACAATCATGTACATGTGGCATGCTATACATTCCAGTTAATACGACGCAGGGGGCTTTCTTTCTTTTTAAGGGCTTCAAAACCTGTAATGTATATAAATCTATGCCAGAGTACAAGTTTTGCCTTGTAGGAATTTTGTTAATTATGATATGACGCAGTCATTTGTCAGCATGACTCCACGTTGTCATGGCATCGATATGTCACACTGTGAGGAAAACCTTATAATGGATAATTGATGGCAGCGCTGATTTAACAAAGAATAATTTGACCTTCTGCAGGGAAATAATGAGTACTATTAATAATTCATTACAGAAAAGTGACTTGCTCTAAAACACCCTATCCTACAAAGCGAGGATGGAGGAGAGTGAGCAAGTAATGGTTAGTGTTTCGTACAAAATGATGAAATTTGCAATGAGTGAAATTGAATACAATTGTAAGACGCCTGAAGAGGTGCACTGGGGTTAACAAGATTTCTGTGATTAAAGGTTAAAAGTATACCATCAGAATGTTCACAATTCACACTACGGGCAATATTAATGTGTGTAATAAAGTCATATTAAAGCAATCAATCCAAAAGTTGATGGGAAATTGTACCGAAAACCACAAATGTCCTATTGTACTAATAAGGTAAAACATTTAAGGAATCACCGGTGTCAGTAGAATCAATCCTATGGGAAATACAAATGTCTGAATAAAATGTTATGGCAATCCATCAGATAGTTGGGTATAAAGGGTGTCTAAAAAATATTATCACTTAAATGTATTTATTTTGTGACCCTTGGAAAGTCCAGACACTCGGAGTGTAAATTATGAGAAGCTTAAAAGTCCAATTTGAGAAAAACCTGTCTGTAATATATTATATTTACAAGGGATCCCCGGCTTTGTTGTTCCTTTCACATCTACTTGTATTAATTCGCTATCCTCCCACTGTTCTTAGAAAAGCATATCCATTATGTGCACACTTTTTGAAATGCCCCTATTATGTTGGTTTGATAATAGCCTATACCTGCTTTTCCTTAAGGAACCAAAGGTCAGAGTGCTATCATTCGACCCGTCTGTCTCCCCCTATACCTTTTGCATCATGAGCCCACTTGAGCATCTCTCAGTCACAATGGACCCTTTGTTGTGGCTCTGAGAACTGACAGGAGGGCCCTGAGAGCTCTGCAATAACATGTTTACCACTCAATAACACTGTGACTGTTAATGAAGCACGAACTATGCGGGGGGGGGAGTGAACACAGAACACGGGGGAAAAGGAGAGACACAGGAAACGAGTTGGATGTGAGAAATGGGGGAAGGGGAATAGTGTCAGGAGAAGGTAGTTATGTGGAGGAGGGGTGTGACTTATGTGGTGCAAATTGAAAATGCAATCTGTCTACTCTCTTTCTCATCAGCAGTATCATGAGGACCTGTTTGAAATATATACAAATAGAAACCAGTAACTCTTGTTGGGAAGATCATGGCATAATAGTGCATGCACCATAACCCAAGCATTTTGGAGGGAAATTCACAGTTATGTTGAGAACGTCACAGTTCTGCAGTTTGTATTCTGCCAACAACTTGTACTATAGATATTTCATATCATATCGTTTTATATTGTATAACAACACAGGGACTGGAGTGTTTCCTCATCAAGAGGACGAGATGGTTATGGATATGGACGGATGTGTTCTACCGCTCAGTATTTCTTTATTTGTATGCATTTTTTACAATGCCATATCGCACTTTGGCTTCCCTTTCCTTTTCACTCGCGTCAGTGTGGAACATTTTGAAAGCTATGTGTCTGGAAATTGGCATTTTTTTTAATTTGATCTGACATCTGTGAGGCTGCACTGTACCAACAAACCTAAATTGTAATAAGATTGCATCAGGTTAATGACTTTACCCCTCATTTTTAAAGCTGCATCACTGTATTTGTGGCCACCAGGGGGCAGAAAGTGTTGTCAGACTATTTCCACATAAAACACACAGAGCAACATGTTTCTCCAACAAGAAACATATCTAGCCTGTAAGCTGTTTTATATTGTTCATTATTCTATTGTTTGGTGTGAGGAGTGTAGTGTCAATAAGAACTTGCTTGTTGAAAACAACCCTCAAACCGACAATAATACGAGTTCCAAGACTATTGGTAAAATGCTGTTCCCTGCAGCCTGAGCAATCTATTTCTCTCATTTGATTGTATGGTAGAGTAAAAAATATATTGATTCAGCCGGGTTTAATTTGGGTACAATCTGCCACAGAGAGCAGAGGCTGCATCTCAATTCAGAATACACAACTCTGCAGAAACATGTCCACAACATCTGCCTCGGGGGAAAGGCTGGGGAGATAAGAGGTGCAGGGAGTGAAAAATGGCCTCTAGCAAAGCCTGAGAACAAACAATGAATACATAGGGCTCTCTGAGATTGAAGTAGGTAAGAGTATCTTGTGAAGCAGTAGCTTTTATGTGCGTGTTAGCCGTCTCCTTGTCTCTGAGATGAAAGGAGTAAGAGTTGAATTGAGCTTATGAACAAAACAACTCCATCCAGTCCCCAAAGTACACCGATTACGTACAAGACCACAATCAGGGGCAAAAAACGAGACACTCCAGAAACCACCAGATGTGACATGCCCAGTGTGGTGACACGCTCAAAACTAGGTTGGAGCTGAAATCGGTTAATCATACCCTTTGCTGCTAGGGAGAATAATGTATCAGAAGGTGTAGAAAATACAAATAAATAAAAGAGAAAACGGGAAATGGAGGTAACAGCATGAGGTCAATTGAATCTAATCAGAAAGATGGATGGAAATAAAGAGGGTGAATGGTATCATAAGGGTATAAAGGTTACTCTTTCCTATAAATTCTCCATCATTTATGACTTCTGAAAATGTATCTTTTCGCTTCAGGCTATTTTTCGCCTCTTTTCCCTGGCAACTACCTTACGCAAGAGTTCAAACACGGGGCAAATGGGCTGTGCTGAAACTGCCTACCAATTCAACTCACACTGCAACATGACGACTGAAATGTCCTTTTATTCCCCTCCTTGCACTAAAGGACTTAAGTTGTATTACACATATCTACACTGTCTGCAAACAATATCCCTCATTTGCTTTACAATTTGACACCGCATTGCAGAAAATGTAAGTTTCATTGTGCTGCGAGGGGAGAACAAGAGATGTGGGCGGCATGACAGGAGGGAAATTAATGTCCCTAAAATGGAAGTGAATCAATATGGGGGCCAGAGGATGTGAACAGCTGGAATGAGAGCAAGAGCAGGAGAGGGAGGAGGGCGAGTTTAACACACACACACACACACACACACACACACACACACACACACACACACACACACACACACACACACACACACACACACACACACACACACACACACACACACCACACACACACACACACACACACACACACACACACACACACACACACACACACACACACACACACACACACACACACACACACACACACACACACACACACACACACACACACACACACACACACACACACACACACACACACACACACACACACACACACACACACACACACACACACAGGTTTAAGCATTTTAAGATTCATCAATCCAATAAAAAGGACATTTATTAGTCATAAACTCCTTATCTTTTATTCCAAAACTTAAATTCATGTCAAAACTCTTCAGGAAAATTATCAGCCTTCATGGGTACAAAACAATGATGCTCATACCGTGTTGTGTTATTGCAAATCATCTTGTCAACAGGCAGCAAACGGAGACAATGTTCCCAATAAATAACCAGTACAAGGTAAAAGGAATACAGCAGGAATACGAGGGATGCCCTCATGGTCTCACACACACACACGTATGTCGGCCCCTCACTTGCACTTGTAAGTGAGCTGTTTGCGGTGAAAGTGGATCCAGGCTGGAGCCGCAACAAGCCCGGTGAGGAAGCCGATGGTGGCGCCAAGACTGCAGGAAACAGGCCACGCCTAAGAGAAGAGGGGCGAGTTAGATCATTGCACTGATAGATCAAAAGGAGCTTAACTATTAGATCAATTCATCCTCTCTCCCCAGAAGCTCGTCTGCCTCAAAGAGAAACTTGTAAAGTCAAATGAAACCCCGGCGGTACAGTGGTGCCATTCAGAGTTATGCTCCAATTACCACCGTCTGCCTCCCATTTGCATTTTCCTCCAGTCATTCTGCAGAGAGCTCTCTTTGCAATTATAGTTATAATCGTCTTCCTTTTTTGTTATTTAAAAAAGGAAATTGAGTTAGGTATGGTAACCGGTTTGAATTACATTTCAGAATGATGTTTCAGCTCTACGACATTCTATTCACTGCTAATCAATGATGAATGGAAGGCTTTTTTGTTAACAGAGAAACCTATGCTGTAAAAAAAAAGAGAAATGGCAGAAAACCATTAAAAAAAGATGCACCAGTTGCAGCAATTCAACATCAGGGTCAAGCTTGAATCATTTTGTAAATTCCCTGTTGTTATGAATTCTTAAAAGCTTTGTCTACTTGCCAAATGTCATCGGTCTACAGGTCACGGCCAGGTTAATTAAACAGTGATGTCTGAATGTACCAATTGAATCCGAAGCATGAAGGAAATTGTTGTTCTGCTTTCTTCTCCTGTTAATTATCTCAGGAACCCTCTGATTTACCTTCTGACTGCTCCTAGGGGTCCCTACTGAAATCATAATGCCTACATCTGAGATATACTATTCTCTTATTTAATATATGTTTCTTTACAAAAAGAGATAATTCCACAATTCTAGATTTACTGTAATTGTGTGAACAATTTTGGTGAATCTAATATTAAGATAATAATCCCACAGTATGCATTCTGTTTATAAGAGTAATTCTCCCATGTGCTGACCTGCCAGGGCCTGTCCCAGTCCAGAGGAATAGGAAAGGCTCCCACCCAGGCTCCTACCAGTGTGCAGGCCACTGTGATCTGTAGACAGGTGTCCCACACAGACATAGCCCTGGGGACGGAGACAGAGCAAATCTATGTTAGAATATTCGTAAAGAGAGATTAGCACATTAAACACGATTCATCAACACATCATTGAAGGACAGGTATCAGGGAAAAGCAGATTTTTGGCTGACCCATGCCGGCTGAACACTCGTATCCAGGCCTGGACGTTGGGGCCGAGGACGCAGAGACACCTCAGAGTGGTGAGAGAGGTGAGCAGCACAGAGAGGGAGAACGTCTCCAGGGCGGATCTGAAACACAGAGGAGAAAGTTCACAGTATCAGTGGCGGCTGCAACTAGGCAGCAGAGTTTAAGTGATACACACACAACCTGTGTTGATGCAGCAAAGTAAAGAGAACAGGATTTCATAGGAGTGAATGATGACAGGGTAAAGCCTACAGAGATGAAATAGAAATCTGTAGCGTGTCATGAAAATAATCTTGTGATGTGCAAGGAATACTATTTACTTATTTGACCATTAGGTAATAGGTGTTAATGGATTGCTTGCTATGGTGCTCTCTAAAATCAGCAGCCAGCAACAAGTCCTCCTTTGCTGCCCTTTGTTTGTCTTTTTACACACAGATATATCAGCAGTACTCACTCAATCAGCGGAGCTCCATAGAGAACCACCACCGTGTGGAAGAACAGGCACGACAGGAAGAAGTACAGACAGGAACGAAACAACCGAGAGAGCTGCAGAAAGAAATGAATAAGCAGAGTTAAGGGGAAAATATCATCAAGTTTAACGAGTAAACATTACCGTTGATACCCAAGTATTCAATATATGATGAGAAGCCCATTAACATCAGTACCATGGAAACTTAGCCTGGTGATGAAAAAGGATCCTGCATTACAATGCCAAACCTTCTTGAAATAAATATGTATATAAAAATAATAGCATCCTGCAAATAATGACAAACTTAATAACAACCTACTTATCTTGAAATAATATCATCTCCAAACACAGACAGAGTATTTTTATAGTGTAGGTGGAAGAAGTACTCAGATCTTGTACCTGAGTAAAAGTAGAAGTACCAGAGTGAAGTGAAAGTAAAGTCCTGTATATAAAATGTTACTCAAGTAAAAGTACAAGAGTATTAGCATCAAAATATACTTAAAGTTCCAAAAGTAAAAGTGCTTATTATGCAAATTGGCCCATTTCAGAATAATATATCACGTGTTTTGATTATAATTATTGATCTATTAAAGTGTTATCACAGATGGTAAAAGTGTAGTTGTAATCACTTTGTATACTGCAAGGTTTACTCCAGGTGTAACTAAAGTGCTTTTTAAGTGTTGTTTATGTTTCACATTATTAATCCAAATGTGTAAAGTAACTAAAGGTACTAAATAAATGTAGTGGAGTAAAAGTACACTTTTTTACTTCTGAATTGAAGTGGGGAATAGGTACAAAGTAGCATAACATGGAGAAATACTCAGGTAAAGTACAAGTATATCAACATGTTATTCAACTACAGCACTTGAGTACATGTACTTAGTTACTTCCCACCTCTGACTGTAGTATTGCTACTTTTACATAAATTAATAATCTCAATACTTCTTCCACCCCTTCTTAAACTCAACAGTCACCATTACAGTAAGTGAGCACCTTGTATCCCACGGTGTGCTTCTTGGCGGGCGGTGTGATGCCCAGCAGCCAGAAGATGGCAACACTGACAGCGGTCACGGCCCCGGACACCGAGTAGAGCCACAGCAGGTGAGTCCCGTACACCGAGAAGCCCGGCACCGCCGCCGCAGGTAGCACGGTGGCCATGAACACCGAGGCGGCGAGGATAGCGTGCGTGGACGCCATGGCTCTGATTTCATGGTCCCACATGACGACAAATGTAACTACCTACAACAAGAGACCTAGACAAGAGACAACATTCAAATAAAAAATACTTTAAAATGTCAATTTAGCAACGGGTTTACTGAGTAGGTTAAATCCATGGGTGAATTATTTGACCTGTCTTCCGTAAACATGGAGTTACTTCCGCTCCGACTTCACAATAAAAGTCCAACAGTATTCCAGCGCAAAAAAAAAGATAACTGAAAGAAACAATACAAAAGAGAATACTGTTTTATCTAAATATGGTTAGAATGCACCATTTAAATGTATTGGATATACCGCATGCTTGTTAAAGTATTATATTGCCCTCTCCTAACCTCTACCTTTTTTCATTTAGTTTTGTCATTAAGTAATTTAGACTTAACACTTGAGAAATGCATACTGAGAGTTTCAGAGATCGTCTTAATGATTCTGGATTATCTCTGAAATAAATAAAAATCTAATATTAGAAAGCTGACCATATTGCTGTATCATGTATGTGATATTTCCCCATGAATATTACTCGATTTATTTTTTGAACAAAATCTCTGTTTCGTGTGGATAATTTGCTGTGTCAATATGCATCTGATGTTTTGTGTAAGTAAAATTAAAGAGCATATGAAAAATAGTCAAATGTTCCTAAGGGCCAATTAAAAGTATGTTTCCTAATGAAATCAAGTGTTTGTTAGAATATAATAATATGTCAAATATATCTACAGGTGAACACATTGGCTGTAGAATATATGGGAGATAATTGCACAGTCTTCTCTAAGTTTTACATTTGATATAATATCCAATACATTAGCATCAATCAATGGATCTTATTCGTTCAAGGGCAATTTCCTATTTTAGTGGACTCTTATTTTGAAGAAAACCACCACCTTAACAATCGGAAAGGGGGCAGTGACCCTCTGTGACGGACATATGTGAGATGGGCACAAAGACGTAGAAACGACCGGAAGTGTACATGTTTTTGCCAAACAAAACCTGAGCTAACACTTTTATTCGGTTTTCCCCAACCTTTGACGATAAGTATCTGCTTGAAACATACATAAAGGAAACATGGTTTGTGACAAGTGTACGTATCACCCATATCGGATGCTTTTAATCTCAAATAACTTGTATATTTGCCGTAAGCGAAGGCTTGAGGTTCTTCAAGAGCTAATGCTATGTGACTGCTAGCTAACTGTTATGATGCATTTCCTCGTCGTTATATTGGTTAACTGTCCCTTACACTTGAGAGTTATTTCTTTACATTGTTTGTTTCTTAATATTACAGGCGAGACGAAGCTCGGTAAAGTGATCACACCTGACACCTGGAAGGACGGAGCACGGAATACAACAGGTAAGTTGAGGACACAGATTCTTGGGAACTATTGTTTGTGTCTTAACTGAGTGACATATTGAGCTACATATTCCTTCATAACAACAAAAAAACAGGCTTTACATGTTGTAGAACCATGTATTCAAGGCAGGCATTTTTAAATACTGTCTTACTCAATACTTTAGTATGAAGGCGTTTATTTAAAAATAAAGCCTTCAAGAAAGAGCCACTACATCTTACTAGTGTATTTTAAGGCTGTATCTTGCTGGCTTTATGACTTTACATGATATATACATGTAGTGCCTTCTTTGATTTGTTTTTAATTATAGCTAAATGTTATAATTTATAAATGTTTGCTTTCAGATCTCTTATGATAATAACTACTTTATTATAGAAACAAACTTGAACCTTTTTTTTTTCATTCCGATTAAACGTTATTGACATTTATTTTCTTCTTTTTTTAATGTATATATATTTTAGTATTTGTTTTACTTAAGTTATTTAGAAGTTGTGATTTTAACTTCTATTTACTGTTATTTAGATGATGATGTAAATGTGGGTCCTTCTGCTTCTTTCACTTAGAGGGTGGTGGGCGAAAGCTCAATGAAAACAAGATCCTTACTTCCAAGAAAGCCAGGTGAGTAGTTTGCAAAAAGTCCATCAAACGTTGATGTTAAAATCTACATAAGCCACACAATGTCGGTTTTATTGAACACATTTAATGTGTGCCTTGAACCAGTGCCACTATCTAGGCTCAAACACATATCGGTGCATCTCTAGTTATGTATCTGTTATGCATCTCCCTCTCAGGTTTGACCCGTACAGCAAGACAGGTTTTGCTACCTGCAGGATCTGCAGAAGCTCAGTTCATCAGCATGGATCACACTACTGTCAGGGCTGTGCGTACAAGAAAGGTAAAATAAACTCACTCACTTGACAGATGTTTAATAAATAACATGCATTGTCTGAAAAAGGCTAGTGGTTCTTTCTTGAGAATAACGATTGATATGTAGCTCTTTATGTATCAAGCAATGTAGATCGTACACCTCACCTGTGATCAGGTACTATGTTGTATGTGTGAAGTAGTTCCAAGACACACGATTGACAAAGAAGTATGTGGATCATTTAGAATAACTCGTACACTGTTTCTTGAAAGAGAGGTTACCAGATGGTTCCCAAAACACTACAAACGTTCACAAATTGCAACCTAACAGGGTATTTGGGATTAGGCGGGTACAGGTAGTGTGTGCCTTTCAAACAGCTGGGGGGTTTGTTTGTTTAATGTAAACATGTTGACTTAATTCTTAACAGCATGTACACTACATGCCCATTAGGGCTGCTCAATTAATCGTATTTTAATCGCGATTACGATTATGGCTTGTAACGATTACGAAAACAACGTAATCGAAATAAAACGATTATTTTTTAATTATTATTATTACTTTTTTTTTTTTTTTATAATTTTTTTTGGGTTTTCAGTGAAATTATACTTAAAGTTCAGGGTAATCAACTGTTGAAAACATACTGTTCACATTTTTTTTTCTCCAATAAATGGATGTTTTCAAAGTCAATGAATAATCGCATTTAATAATCGCAATTACAATTATTGACCCAAATAATGGAGATTATGATTTTTGCCATAATCGAGCAGCCCTAATGCCCATTACTAAATGTAAAATCGACAATCTAAGCAACAAGCAGCGAAAGAGGCAAATGATATCCCTGCGGGAGTTGGTGGTGACCAAAATCAGAGCGAAATGAGAATGAATCTTGGATTGATATTGATCAGGTGCACATACTCTGTGTCTGCCTGATTGGCTAACAAGTTCTACATGACAACTAACTACACTGATTTGATGTCAATGATGTATTCACAACGTGCCGCCCCTTCTCCTGATCTTGCTTTTATTTTCTGTCTATACATTTATTAATTCTTATTTTTAATTGCTTTTCTTATGCCTGCTTCCTTTTTTGCCACTCCAGGAATCTGTGCAATGTGTGGAAAGAAAGTTTTGGACACCAAAAACTACAGACAGACATCTGTGTGACAGCGTGCCGAACAGATAACAGTACGACGAGTGAATAACAGATGTGAGGATGACACGGAAGTGTATGTTTTTGAGTAAGCTTCCACAATATCGTGCTCAACATACAGCCATAACTCTTTTATGTTATTTTCCCCACCTTTTGTGAAAGAAAGAGATTTGGAGCTGGCTTTGCCCTCTTATTACAAAATATCATATAATGCCACTGGAACTATTACAGTGGCCGTACACAGGGAAGCACCTTTGTATCCAAATAAACCACCGGTCATCACCTGTTACTCTACTAGAGGCTTATAGATTTCCTTGTATATTTTAAACTCAGGCGTTATATATATTTTCTTTAAAACATAGGTTGATTTCTGTATGTGATGTATCATGTGTGGCATTTTTGATTGAATTAAAGCATTCAATATAAAGTACATTTGAAAGGAGTATTTTATACCTCTACCTGACGCATAAAGGGTACACTGCTAGCCTCTTACGCACATCATACCTATATTTGTCCTGTATGCCTGTAATAATTAGTTTACTCTTCCATAATCACATTAAGAAACGGCATGCTCCGTTGTCAGATGAGATACCCACTTCTCCATTGCTGTCAGATAAAGGTTAAAGTTCACAGGTTGTCTGACAACAGGCTCCTCCTTTGATATTTAAAGGCCCTTCTCTGCCTCAGGCCTTCGACCATATGCGCACACACTTGTATTTATGTTTCATTATTGATTTATGCTGTTGCGCCACAGCACAAAAACAGCATCAGTCTCCAACTAACACACGCAATATACAGAGTAGGTCAAGGTGGGATGTAGCAAATGAGTCAGAATAACCCTTTCTAAAAAAAGAAACGACTACAAGTGGATATATCATTTTTATCACTGACCTTTTGCCCCTGTTATTCTGTGGTGTGGTGCATTCAGGGACAACAGTATCCAGTTAATAGCCAACCTTAGAGCCCCAAATGTTCATGTCATTTGTAGGGTGTGTGATACTGATGCAAAGATCATGTGTATACCTGGCCGTATTCCAAGTCCTTACTAAATACTTATAGTATTCATCATGAACTATATACTGTATCTGTCAATGGTACTCAAGGAAACAATGAATCTAATGTTTGTGCACTAATGATGTAGACTTAGTCTATAATACCAGCAAAACCAATACCATTCCCATCAGCCTTAGCTGTACTTAGTGCTAATAAGCCAGTATTGACTATTTTCACATCATACACAAAAACCTTCTCTCCCAAGCTTGGCAAATAAAAGCTGTTACAAAAATGTTTCGCTTCCTTAAAAATATATATTTTTCAGCCAAAATCAATCGGTGAAAATAAAGGTTATTTGACTAAATCAGTACATCTCTTACATCCTTTTGGACAGCTCTCTCTTATCGACACAAAGTAACGCTGACAACTTTAGTAATGTTTTCGTCATTTTATTAACGCAATGAATCTGCCAAATACATGCAGCATTGGTCATCTTTTTGTTTCAGTGCATCATTTCTATACTTTGGACAGCAGATATAATAATTAGTATCTTTATAAATGTTATATATTACAAAGACTTGATAAATGTATCAATAAATGACACATAAATAATTTGATGTTTAAAATCAACAAATTCTAAATATGATAATAAAGCAAGAAAGGGTGTAAGAGTAACAGCTAAAGCACCAAGGATATTTCAAATGAAAAACAGATAACATCTTAATTTCTGACATTTTATCAGGTTTCATACTTTATAACAATATTGCCATGTAAGACTAAAAGATCTACCAAAGGCACCAAGAATGTGAGTCTTATATTTCCTACACAGTGATAGATTTCTGCAGCAGGACTGAAAACTATCAGGCGTCAGTGTATAGAGGCGAGCTCCAGAGATCCTGCATCAAACCGCAGCTTGTGTTTCCTGCTCGTGGTTTGTAAATAAAAATAAACAAGTCAGATTAGAATCCAAAGATACTCTAGAGCTTTCCGTGTGTTACAAAGGCCCGGGAGTGAATGACGTCTGTTAGGCGCTGCGTGAAAGAGTCAGGAACTCCTCCCGGGTTTTGGGATCCTCCAGGTAAACCCCCAACATGGCGCTCGTCACTGTGCGGCTGTTCATCTTCTGCACACCACGCATGACCATACACATGTGCCTGCAAACACACACATGTCACAATCACATTTGCAGCTACAGCATTGAGGAGAGGCTTAGACCTTAACAATGTGTATAAGTGGAAGAGCTGTTTCTGATTTCATTATGCTGATAATGGAAGTTGTATGTGTGTGTGTGTGTGTGCGTGTGTGTACTTACGATGCTTCAATAACCACAGCTACACCTTTTGGCTGCAGAGCCTCTGATATTCCCACAGCAATCTGCTTGGTAAGACGCTCTTGAACTGAAACAATAACATATATGTAAACATCATGACACCAGATGCATTCAAATTATTCGGTAAACTACAAGAAAAGTGCTGTAATTAAATGCAAATACTATTATATTGCATATTTCTTTGGGAGCTTACCTTGAAGCCTACGACTGAAGATCTCTACAATCCTGCAGAAAGCAAAAAGAAGAGGACTGATTACAGATCAGGCGTAATAATGATTCATCGTTTGATAAACACAGAGTGGAGCCTCTACTCTGGCTGTCTAACTGTACAGACCCTACATCTGTGAATGATTCACCCTACAGAACTCTCTGAATCTGTAGTGCAAGACTCAACTGCAAGCTTTTCTAACCCAACGACACTGTTGCTGTTATTCTGGGTTTGTATATTCAGAGATGGTGTGATATTTTAGGAAAGGGAGAAAGAAGGTGACCGACAGAGAGGCTGTGATAATAACTGGTGATTCCCACAGGTCTGAAGGGATTTTCTCATGGCTCGAGAGCGGATAGAGTTCAGACTTGTGTCTGATGAGGGGACTGGATGATGGCCACTGGGCTTAGACTTAATCCTCCAGGTCAATGCGCTGAAATAACAGAAGAACGCAGCCAGCCTGCAGTAACACCAGAAACATACAGTGTGTGTGTGTGTGTGTGTGTGTGTGTGTGTGTGTGTGTGTGTGTGTGTGTGTGTGTGTGTGTGTGTGTGTGTGTGTATTACCTTGCCAGCTTGCTCAGTCCCACCACTTTTTTGTTGGGAATGTACCCGATGTGAACCTATAGAGAGAGATGACAGCCAGTGAGTGCAGGGGTCACATAATCAGATCAAAGGATGGCAAATATTAGCAATTAAAATGCTGACTTAGAAACCCAATTTAATGATGATCCAATATTTGCTGTTAACCCACTAACACTCCACATGCTTTGTCTTACCTTGCCAAAAAATGGCACCAGGTGATGTTCGCACAGTGAAAACACGTCTATGTTCTTCACAATCACCATCTCATCATGGTCTTCGTCAAATATGGCGTTGTTTAAGATGTCTGGGGACACAAACACACAGGTTTGAAAGAATATCCACTTAAATATCAATTTTCGAAAATCTTGTTTTTACCACCAGCAGTCCAATTTTATTCAAAAGCCTATACTGCATTATCAGATACGTGAATTACTAGACTTTTGGAACTTCTGGTGTAGAGAAAACTCCTAAACCCTAAATCAAATAAGGTGTTTATATACTAAGGAGCAAAACTATTACTCTGTGTAGCCTACAATTGAATGCAATCAAATGAAAATGTTCCCATCACAAACTACAGCTTTTTCCAGGTGGAATCAACAAAACTGCATTTCAGGGTGTTGTATTTGCAGTGCACTTTTCTCATTAGTAAGATAAAAACAAGACCATACTACATTGGTGACTGTGTACCACCCTGCATCCTCGAGAGAGAAAAGCCCCCCCACAGAAGGACCTGTTGATTCACCTTCGATGGTCTCGTGGTAGCCCTTGGTGAGGAACTGCATTGCCTTGGCGGCGCGCAGCGGCGTGCGCAGCAGCCCCTGCCGGTCCGTGTCCTCCCCCAGCTCCCGGAGGATGCTCGTGTAGGCGGCCTCGAGCGCAGGTAAGCGGGACTGGTCTTCGTCCTTTTTGCGGGACGTCTCGTGCTTGCGGTGCACGACGGACTTCTTGCTGTCGATGAGGAGGTCGCTGAAGCTGTTGTTGCTGTGGAACTCCTCCACGGTGTCGTTGACCTTTACGTTGCAGTGGCCGTTCATGTTGGAGTTGTTTATTTGGTGTGTTTAACTCTGGAAACAGAGAGCTGAGAAGAGTCCTGGAGTTGAGACACCGTGCAGGTCTGGAGAGATAGTCCTGGAGTTGAGACACCGTGCAGGTCTGGAGAGATAGTCCTGGAGTTGAGACACCATGCAGGTCTGGAGAGATAGTCCTGGAGTTGAGATACCGTGCAGGTCTGGAGAGATAGTCCTGTTCCCGGTGCTCACCGTGTTTATAAAGCCCAAACAGGGTGCCTCATGTGCATCGTTCGTCAAGGTGCCGCACGTCATAACATTAGTTTCGTCAGCAGGGTGAATGTCATCACAGAAAGCCACGCCCCTCTTGAAACCCATAGGGCATGTAACTGATTTTTGTTCATCACTTGACAAATCATCATTTGCTCTCATTATGTTTCTTTACTGGAAATCAGACAGACCTCTTTCTGACTGCACGCTCATGACTTCACGTGGAGCTCAGGCATTATTTATTTAAAGTTATGCTAATTATGTTTATTTTCAATTTAACCTAGAAAAAGCTTAGTTTACAGCTGTGTAATACTCCGTATATGAAATGATATACAATCAATAAATAAAAAGCAAAATCCAGGTATATTAGACATGAATAAAAACAAATCATTGATCAGTATTGTCTGAACATTTAAAAAAATACTATATTCTTATAGTACTACTACTAATAATTCGTATTCGTAGCCTACTGGTGTGCATGCTATTTGCATGATGATAGAGATTCAATATTTGTATGGTCTTATAATGTGTAGCTAACTGTTTCCATTATCAATCAAGATTTTTTACGTTTATATCGTCAATCAATCACAATTTCTCAGAACCTAAGGTCACAAATGTTTTGTTAGACCAATGGTTCAAAACCCAAAGATGTTCCAGGTAAAAAAAAAGAAGCCAATCATTATTTTGGAAAAGCCAGAAGAGTCTTTTGATTCATAAATTAACTCAACAGTGAATGGATAATCAAAATTTTGAATTTTGAATGTTCAAAACATGATCTTCATTCAATAGAAGACACGCTGATGCTTTACCAAAGCGCACATGACTACTGTTCATCTATGAGGACCCTAAGAACAAGTTGACAGGAAGTCTGTGGTGTCTGTGCAGAGTGCACATTCTCAAAACAAAAAATATTGCTGCACAATACATTTTCCGCTCATCAATATTTCTTTCTAAAATTGTAGGAACTCCCAAATCAAACACACTATAGTTGAAGAAATGTTGCTGCTCATTCATGAGGCTTATTCAGTTTTGCTGATAGGTTCATCATTTGAACTATCAATGTCATTGTGAGACCTTCAAGTAACATGAAAGGTGTGCTAAGTGTTATTCCACATTGTGATGAATATCCATTTCCATTGCCTTTTAAAATATTTAATTTAAAGGACTTATGTGTGTTTAAACATTTTGGGATAATATGGAAAGCCCTGCAAGGGATACAAATGACCATTTTTTCCTTAACATGACATGAATGAAATATGGATATACCCGTTCCCAGGACCCTTATTGTAAGAGATTGGTTAGGGCTATCTTCCCAGTTCAAACACAAGAGAGTGAAGGGAGTTGGATGTGTCAAATGCAGTTTGAATGGTAAAAATCAATTCAACCTCTGTTGAGATATGAATGTCTAATGTCTCAAAAATGTCTTCCTGAAAAATGTGAGGAAATCCCCCCCCCCCCATGTAGCCTAATATAAACCGATATTATTGACCTTCGGGAAAAGATTCACTGAGAACATAATACTATTTTAAATGTCTCATTAATGCATCATATTAAGAGGATAATGAGCAGAGGGACATAGGACCTTCAGTACATAGATATGCTCCCCATAAAAAGTCAGGGGATCACTAAGGTCATTAAGATGTATCCTCTGCGACCATGAAGATACTGTTTACGGTATCCAATGGATATTTCAGCCCAGAACAAAGCTCTAGAACGAGTGATAAATGGACACTATTGGTGGTTAAAAAGTGATTGTAAGAAAAGGCAGGATGGAGGAGGATGAAACAGTGGCTCATACATCTGAAACAAATTGTCAGTGACGGCGTGCTTACTGCTATTAACAGGGGAGAATCGGTTCTCTCAGCCAAAACGAACAATTGTGCTGCTGAGCTCATGACACCCTGAGCTCCTTAATGTCCATGATGGCTCAGAGCTGCCCTCCTCCTGCCTGTCGTGTGTACTTACTATGGAGGTTTACAGTTCATCAATTGAATTGTTTCAATACAAAATAGGTCACCTGATCAGAAATTGTTCTTAGTCAAATAGGATTCATTCATGTTTTTAGAGTTACAGCGAACATAGTGGTCATGCTGTCAGGTTTGGATAAACATCTAATTTAGTCCTTCACTTCTAAATGCTCACAAAAAGTGTACTTTTTTACTAAATGAGTCAGCTTGTTCCAGACATTGAATATTTAATAATAATTATATTTTTTAATAATATCTAATATTGTTTTAGATAATTAGATTTGGATTTCTGCTCAGTGTTTGGAGGAAATTATGTTTTTCAAATAAGTTAAAAAACAATGTCTTATATTACAAAAACCTCACTGTAAATAGATTTGTAAATTTGAGTTTGAAGTATTTGTGAAATATTCCCACTCTAAAAATAAAGTTTATTTGGTAATAAATCTATTCAACAGCTAATGTGATGATAACATGACCTAACATTTAAATGTATAAGCACCAGTGACGTGCGGTGAGGTTCATGGCTGGTGAGGCACTGACTCTTTCAGAGTCAGATTTACAAATATTATATTCTGACCTTAATCGAAATATTCTGTTATTTTCAAAAGCTTTTTTGGTCTGATGTTTCGATTCATTTTAAACAGACCGTTCAACAAAAGGATACCCACAATCTAAATATTGGATTGTTCTTTCTTAGTAAGATCCCATTTTCATTACCAATGTGGTCTTACCTTGACTTGAAGATGAAGTCCATGCTATCCTTCTGGACAACAATCTCTATTACTTTTTTGTAAAAGTCCTCCTTATCTTCCTCTAGTTTCAAAAGTCTAGTTTGTTGTTTGAGTCTACGGTCTACCGTCTCTGCGTAGAATAACAGTAGCAACAAGGACCTGTGGGCTCACGTGCGCCCCCTTCAGTGCGGCAGAGGTTATGGCTGCCTCCCCTGGTGCTTTTTTCATTGCCGTTGTACGGCGAGCCTAAATATCATATATACGTGAAATAAGTTATTTAGAGACTATGGATGGCGAGGATAAATGTAATAAAGGGATCTACAAACATTACATTGGTGACATACAGTGAGATGGTGCCCGCTTTCCAGACAGTTTCTGTGAGGTGACGCATTTTGAGGTGAGGCAGAGCTCATCTGTGCCTCACCTTACCACACAGTAACTGGCTTGGCTCACAAAATAAGTGCCCGCGCTAAATTAGTGCCCGCGCTCCAGCAAATTACTGTGGGCTTACGTGAGGCAGAGCTCGTCCCTGCCTCACTTCTCATCGCTACCCGTAGTTGTAGCGGAGCTCGGCAAATTCGCTGATTTTGACTATAAAAAGCAATTGGAATCATACATAAATCAACAACACAGATCAGTGAAGACATTTTATTATTATTACTATTTAGTTTTTCTTTAGTTGTTTTTCCGTTACATTGTAGCAGTGGCGGCGCCAGAGATTTTCTCTAGGGGGTGCTGTGGGGTAGCTTGACGTTTCATAGAGGGTGCTCAAACATTAAGGGTTTCCCATTAATGCACCAGCGCTACAGTTGAATTTTCTACTGCAACACTCCCCACACGCACACACAGTGTATCCGCGACTGTTACAATGAAGGCTCGATAATCAGCTCACGGCATATAGGTGTAAGCAGGGGTAAAGTGCTATTTTTTACAAGTGGGGGGTGGACCTCACCTCCTGGGGTCTGGCATGCTTCCCCGGGAAGATATTTTTAAATATTGAAGTTAAAAGCATCAATCTGGTGTTGTTTGAGAGCAACATTAAGAGATATATGGATACATCTCAACACCCATATGAATCAGAACTGTAAACAGATTTTCTATTTCTTTATAGATATTTTACAAATCACTCCCCTTTTAAAACAAACCGTTTGAGACCCACTGAGATAACTAGACTAAAGTTAACTATCTAAACACTGAGTCCTTTACTTCACCTGAGCTGAGGTTATCTGAGACTCTCAGTCTGACAGGAGATAGTTCTCCCTCCACCTTGTTGTTGAAAAAGCTCCTTATATCCGTTAGCTTGGCTAGCTAGCACCAGATGCTAACCACAACGATCTCCAGTAGATACCCACCGGTGCGCGAGCTCTCTCTCTCGCTCGCGCACGCACACAAAATGGCTCGTGCCACACACACACACACAGAGCAGAGCTTGAATTAAACACAGAGACCCAGAAGTAAGCTACTTGTACTCACGCTATTATGTGCAGAATCCCTCTCGCTTTCAGGTGGTTTTGATTGAGTGTCCACACGTGGACGTTTAAGGACTAAAAGCGATAAATGTTTCACTTTGCTGTTAGCAAATAATTTGGCACTCTAGCTAACAGGAAGTCACTCAAGTGTCACAAAGTAATTTAGCCTATGGGTAGGTCAAAAATCGAATGGGTGCTGGCCATTGGCCTAATCATATCACCTGTGTTGACTTTATGTTTTTGGTCAAAAATGTGTTTCTTTCACATTTGCATTGATGTAATCAATAATTTTTCTAATTAAATTTAATAAAAATAATAATAATAGTTTTCGGAAAAAAAACACATATTTATTGGGGGTGCTTAGGGGGTGCTTTAGCAATCCTGGGGGGTGCTTCAGCACCCCCTAGCTCCCCCCTGGCGCCGCCCCTGCATTGTAGTATGGCCAGTCTATGAGTATGACAGGTGAGGCTCTGCCTCCCCTGCCTCCACGTCGCTGATAAGCACTACTTGTACCTTAGCGCCACTATTATATTGAATACTTCCTCTTAATACATTATAAAACGTAAAAGTTGTTGATTTCTTTTTATATGGGACAACTGTTTCTGTCATAAACTAAAAACACCTCGGGTCAAAGCTTCAGTAAAATAGAAAGTAGCCTATTAGCAAACAAAAATTGCAGTCACCACCGCTAAGCTAAAGGCGTATAATGCTCGGAGTGATGACGTTTAATAGTCTCATTAAAACACCAAAAGCAACCGCCGTTTATAAATTCACCAGTGGGTTATAAACTGATATATAATATTCTATGTGAAAACTTTAACGAAGCAGCAGTGGATGTACGTTTCACCCTAGATTTACGATATTTGCACAGCACAAGTAGCCTATCACACATTGAAAAAATTAATTCAGCTATTTTGCATTTAGTTTGATTTATTTGTGTATAATTGGCATTTAATGGCTCTGTAACTTAACAAATATATCCTACAGATTCAATCTGATCGACTTCACATTGGGTCTAGACCTTCTTAAGAAACACAAGTTATTAAAAGCTTTCTTTTACATGGAACGCCCTAGCCGTTGCCGCCATTTTGAGACACTCGCCATGAAAGAGGAAGTTGTTGAAACTTGAGAGTACTTCAAACTGCTCCAAATGTATTGTGCTTGATAGAGTCTCGGCCTAAGGACTTTGACACGTCAATATTGAGTCATGGTGGTCATAGTGCCAAGGTTCACAATACCTCATGTTCAGACCATCACAAGTAATATTCACGTGTGGCAGGTCTTCAGCGGTCATGGTCATTCACTGCCGCGTCAACAGGCGTTCTAACAATTATGCAGTTCCTGTATTAAACCAGGGTTGCCAACTCTCACGCATCTGGCGTGTGACACACGCTTTCACTCTCAATCTCACGCTGCCCAAACTATTCTCACGCCAAAAACAAGATGAACCGGCGATCGTTTTTGCTTGGTTATTTACAATGTTGAGTTGACAGCTGCTCAAGCTGTCGATCCGCTCCCTCCCCGCTCCCAACACTCTTAACAACGTTAACAGACAGCAGAGCAGTGGGAGACGGTTGGTCAAGCCACCGACCCGTATTGCGCATGCGCAGATCTAAGATCCAATAGAAATGATAACAAGTAAAAGTCTGCTGCTTATTGTTCTACTAGGCCAAAAATAGAGTCAAAGAGTATATGAGTGAGAGTTAATTAATATATTTGACAGTTTGGAGTAAGTCTGTAGATGTGTGTGTGTTTCATGTATAGGCCTCTCACGGTAATTCATTTTGTTGGATACATTTTCCCGGAAATGATTGCAATAAACGATAATATTGTCGGCACCGTTGTATGACCATTTTAGACCACTGACATAATGATAATATATAAAAATAATTCAAGTACATCCTTTCAAACTGCTAGTCACATCCTCATGTAAATGGAAATGTATCGAGGTCAGAAAAGTTATGGAGTTCATTTTTATTTATCCACGATAAGTCAATGAATTGCTTATCGCGACAGGCACACAATAAAACAGTGGAAACAAACATGTGTTTGACTTTCATTTGTGAATGAAACTTTGTGCCCTTTATAGTCTGTGTCCAATATTGTGTATTCGTATATATATATATATGCTAAGGTCTGCTACTGACACGATAGCAGTCATTTAGTGCGCATACAGTATGTGTAATTAAACCCATGATATCAAAATCTCACTCCAGCCAGGTACCCAAAGTTGGCAACCCTGATTAAACACAGTATCACTGTTGTTCTACAAACAAACACAAGACGTTAGTATTGAATGGTTGCTGATGACATTATTCATGCAGTTTCTTGGAAACTTAAAGGCTGCATGGGTTTTCACGGTCAAATATTAATCACTGAAAGGGAGCAGATGTGTCACGTAACTCTCACATGCAGGCATGAAATTAACCTTCATGTTTTGCACTTTTATTTAAAAGAACAAAACACTTATTGTCCCCACAGCTGACGAATTATATAATTGTTTTGACTGCACTCAAAGTCCTTTAAGAACTTCAAACATTCTTATAATTGTTTCCATGTCAGTTGTAAAACTAGCATACATGTAAACCGGCTCTGATGTAAACGATTCATAATACACAATATAGTCATTTCGCTTTAAAAATGTAAGATACCAAAAATGATGATGTTGTACATTTCAAAATCCATTCTTCTTTAATGAGAAATATTCAAGACAAAATAGGCTTATAAAAAGTAAAAATGCTAATATGACTTCTTAAAACAATCAATGCATGAATCAACACACTGCGATACGGTAGCAGGCTGTATGCATAGTTTACGTTGCTTTGCAATCCACAAACAACCCCAAAGAAGAAGAAGAAGAGAAGAAGAAGAAGAAGAAGAAGAAGAAGAAGAAGAAGAAGAAGAAGAAGAAGAAGAAGAAGAAGAAGAAGAAGAAGAAGAAGAAGAAGAAGAAGAAGAAGAAGAAGAAGAAGAAGAAGAAGAAGAAGAAGAAGAAGAAGAAGAAGAAGAAGAAGAAGAAGAAGAAGAAGAAGTTAAAACTGCCAAGTCAAAAAATACAGACAAGAAAGACAAACTCTGAAGACAGAAATCAGGAAGCTTGGAGTGGACCAACCAACACTCTCAGATATATTAGACATTGGGTCAGGGAGACTTTTATAGTATTTAAGACAAACTCAATAAATAAAGACAACTAAACATTTTTCTTTTCTTTCTTTATTCTTTTTTGGGGGTTGGTAGATCGTTCTGGTCCACACTCCAATACAGTAGGTAGCGGTAATGCACCTATAACGCTGGTTGTCACCCACCATAAAACCGTATAAAGAAGAAGAAGAACGTAGTTTCCGGTTTGGCCACAGTGGTGGCGGGAGATTCCAGCATGGCGGTGCAACCGAAACACAACCTGTCTATGGACAGTGCAGCCGAAAGTGGCTTTCTAAGCTTTATTTTCTCCATGCCGGAGAAACCGGACACAACTTTCAGAATATTTGACCGTAATGACTTCTACACTGTCCACGGAAAAGATGCAGTATTCGCGGCCAAGGAAGTTTTCAAGACGAATGGGGTCATCAAATATTTGGGCTCAGGTAACCTCCACTAGCTAGCTAACCAAGTAGCTGGAGCCGGCAGACTGGCGGCTCCAAGCTAACAGTTGTGATGCAAGCTAAGCTAACTAACTTACAAATGCATGTATTAGCCACACCTTCTGCCACATTAGCTAAAGAGCTTTGCATAACAAATTAAAACTAATATGGGCGTGTTTGTCTACAGGGAGTCGCAAGTTGGAAAGTGTCTGCCTGAGCAAGATGAACTTCGAGGCCTTTGTGAGAGACTTGCTGCTGGTGAGGCAGTACAGAGTGGAAGTTTACAAAAACCACAGCAAGAGCAGCAAAGACTGGAAGCTTGAGTACAAGGTATCGTGATGACTACCGATGACATGTCTGTGTGCCCAGTCTCTTTGTCCCCGAAGTGCAATTGGTTTTGCAGTGTGCCACATCAAACAAACAGATAGCATTCATCAGGGTAACGCAGACTCAGCTGCAGTGCATGAATGAAGAAGCATAATAATCAGAACAATACATGATGAAATCCTTCCCCCCCCTAGTTATATCGAGATCAAATAAATCAAAAACAACATAATCAGAGATCAACATAAGCATAAAGTCGACGTCTTTAGAATCCATGCATTGACAGAAAATTAATCAAATATCCTCATGAATTACACCTGCTTGTCAGCATATATATATATATATATATATATATATATATATATATATATATATATATATATATATATATATATATATATATATACTCTTTCCCTTTTTCTGATTTTAAATGTAGTGCTACGTGTTATTTCATTGTGCTTGTACTCCAATATACTTTGTTGTCTTTGTATGGTTTGTACTGCTTGTAAAGCTTTAGTTTTGCATGCCTTAATCAGCATTTGATAATTTCACCCGGTGTGCACTGACTATTATTGCATTACATTATGGTCAGATATATTTGCAAATACTTCGTTTTTAAATTGATATATGTATAAATCCACTTAAATACTTTGATCAACCTCATAAGGACGTCTTAAAGTGCCAAAAGACGTCAAACGTCTTTATAAATCTTCAGATCTTGAACAATTTTTACCAAGCAATTAATTAATTTCCTTCTCAAAAGCCATTGCTTAAACAATGTGAAAAGGGTTTCTGTGCTTTACCAAGAATTATAGTAAGTTTCGTCTCATTGTGTATTTGCCAGAAATTCCCCTCAAGATTTGGTAGACACTAAAAACTGAGTTAAGATGCTCTGTTATTGCTTGATGTCTTTGTTAGCAACTGTTCGCTAACAAAAGATGATAATATGACAATGTTGGTTCACCACTTAAGTTATTGTAGGGAAGGTTTGTTTCTCTGTGTTTATATCTCTTGCCTGTGGTCCATATGCCCATTTTCTTCCCTTCCAGGCCTCTCCAGGAAACTTGACTCAGTTTGAAGAGATTCTGTTCGGCGGGGGAACCGGAGCAGTGGGGAGTGCAGGAATTGTAGCCGTGCGTGTTGCTACAGGAGCTGACGGACAGCGCGTGGTCGGGGTTGGCTATTTGGACGCTGCCCAAAGGATGATGGGAGTGTGTGAGTTTCCTGACAACGAGATCTTCTCCAACCTGGAGTCTCTTCTCGTCCAGGTCGGCCCCAAAGAGTGTCTCTTGGCCCAGGGCGATGGCAACACTGACGGCAGTAAACTACGGGAGGTATGTGATGGTCAGGGACTGATGACAGCAAAACCTCTGCCCTCCATCTTAAATACATTTCCTAAGTGAGTGACTATATGCTCCATAAATATAAAAAACTATACATTAATATTTAAGCTTCTGCAGCTTTTGTATTGTAGCCTATGTATGAGAAATTCCCTAAAATGTATAAGTCTCAAAAAAGCAAAAAATAAATCCGCTGCAACAAAAATAATTATTATAAAATGGGAGAAAATGCCCATAATAATTGCCAAGACCAGATTTTGTATGTCTTGTCCAATCAATTTCGAAGCCTGTAACTGGACCTTTCCAATATATTTAATGTATTCATTTTTGTACGCCCACTAACAGTATAGGCAGAAGTAGGTTGTGAATGCATGTGCAATTACGGTGTGAAGACATCGTTGTTATTCTGTGTTTGTGCAGGTGGTGGAGCGAGGCGGCGTGCTGGTCTCTGAGAGGAAGAGAGCGGAGTTCAGCAGCAAAGACACGGTCCAGGATCTGAACCGGCTGCTGAGGGCCAAGAAGGGAGAGAGTGTGGCGAGCAACACGCTGCCTGAGCTGGACAAACAGGTGATCACATAGAAAGAGCTCTCGTACACTCAAGGAGTTAGAAACCCAACAGCACCACATGCATTACTATAGATTCTGTTGCATGGTGTTTTTCCCAGGAGAAATTAGAATCTTGCAAATTCCCTCGTAGTGTAACAAAACAAGAAATAAATTAGTAAGCAAGCATTCTGAACTTGTACCCAAGTGCACTGAACAGGACAATCTCATCCTTAATAATCAGATGTATTAGATAATAAGCCCATGGAACATATAACACCTTTTGACAACTGTTGACCCACGAGTATCCAGTACAAGATAATGTAAATGCCAGATTTGGCTACTGTAAAATCTCTATTTATCTTCCGAGCGCTTGATATCCCCTCTCACTTATGGTAGTCTGTGTGTGGTTTTGTTCTCAGGTGGCCATGTCGTGCTTGGCTGCAGTGGTGCGTTTCCTTGAGCTGCTCTCTGACGAGTCCAACTTTAACTCCTTCAGTCTGACCTCTCTGGACCTGGGTCAGTACATGAGGCTGGACAACGCTGCCGTCAGGGCTCTCAACCTCTTCCAGGTCAGTGACAGGAGCCAGGTCTTCAAGGCTTTCACCCAATTCACTTAGCTAGAAACTACAGAAAGGGTCAGGGAATCCAAATCACAAAAGAACCATTCTGTGTCTTTCCTGTTATGCATGCAGTTTGGTTTGACTAGGGTTTATTTCACATATCTATCAACCTTATACCCTCAGATACAATGGAGGTAAAAAAGGAATTCCACATTTTAACTTGAGTTTTGTAACGTGAGCGTTAAGGGTGTAACGGTTCACAAACATTTCGGTTCGGTACATACCTCGGTTTTTAGGTCACGGTTCGGTTCGGTAAGTTTTCGGTACAGCAGAAAAAATTATCACAAAACATAAAATATTTTTATTTATTTTTTAATTATTATTAAACTGTGAATATTCACTCAAATAAATACAAAATATAATAAAATGAACATTAAGGTGCAGCATTTCGATGAACTGAAATAATCTGTATTTGAACTGTACTAGTACCTAAGCAGCCGGCTTGACATTAGGACTTGCTTGTCATTGTATTTTCATGTTGTTTAAAGAAAAATTAACTTGTGCACATTGCTTGCCGAAAGGGCAGATCTGCTGGCACTAACAATGTCTCCTGCTGTGGAGAACACCCTCTCGCTAGGGACAGAGGTAGCAGATACAGCCAGGTAGCGCTTTGCTAACATGGCAACATAAGGATACTTGGCGTTTGTAATAGCTTTGGCTCGGTCTGAACTTTCTGCGAGTGGTGGAGACTTACATGCTAGTGGGAGTTGGGTTTGCACTTCAGTCTTTTTTCTTTTGGTACCGGTGATATTCACGTTCGGGTGATGCCTTTTCAAATGAGTGTGCAAGTTTGATGTATTGCCAGCCGCGTAACCAATGTTAGTTGAACAATGCCGACAAACAGCTTTGGTTCGGTCCACCTGTCTTTGTCCGTCATCCTTGTACGTAACTGCGAAACCAAAATGTTCTCAAACCGGAGACTTCAATGATGCTGGAGGATTTTCGAGCTCAACTTTATCTGCGTTCGCCATTTCGACAGTTCCTCAAATTACTGACTACATTTGAACGCATCCCTGTGACCAGCTCTCATAGTATGCCTCTCGTCCAATGAAATGACTTGCTCGCTCTATGACGCGTTGAACCCAATGTGAGCAAATGACTCTGAATGCTGCGACGCAGCACCTGAGATTACTTCCAAGAAGTTGTTCACGTTCTCAATTTTTTACGTTTAACGTTATATTCGTTCGGTACACTTCGGTACACACGTGTACCGTTACACCCCTAGTGAGCGTCTAACAGAGGTTTGGAACCGTTAGACGCAGACATAGTTTAAGTCTGCAGCTTAAACCATGTGCTTTTTAGATTTTGAGTGCAGACCAAATTCACAAACTCAACAAGGAAGCATTGTGCCTCTGATTGGCTTCTTTCCCAAAGCCACAGAGCTCATGGTGTGACTAGAGATGTCCCGCATGCCATAATTGGTAGATGGAACATTATTTCTCAAGAGAAAGTTGAAATCTTTTAAGCCTTGTGGTCATGAAATGAAAACTACCCAGGATAGTGTGTACTGCGCCTCGTGTGTTGCCGCTGCTGGAGCATTATATATGGGTGAGGCTGATTATATGCTAATGATAAAAAATGTGTTTAATTGTTGTTGTTTCTTTTACCCCAGAGATAAACATGTGTTATAGAAACCCTGGGAAATGTGTATTATCCTTACCTGTTAATGGATTCCTGCAGGGAGCCCCCGATGACACAAGTGGAGCTCATTCATTGGCCGGTCTGTTGAACAAGTGCCGCACGCCGCAGGGTCAGCGGCTGGTCAACCAGTGGATCAAACAGCCTCTCATGGACAAAACCAAAATAGAGGAGAGGTAATACAGCGATGGGAGCAAACTGTCGAGACCAAAGATTTCTTCATGTTCTGAGGCGTATTTGAATTGAAGCCCATCACCTCTGTTTTCTCACCGGTGGATCACCTCACGTCTGTTCAGTGATTTAAGCTACGTCATATAATATGAATGAACCAGGACCTTCAGTTTACAGATCAAGAAGCTGTTGAGAGATAAAATGACATCATGTGTGTTGTTATTTCAATGTGTTGGATACCTATATTATAGACAGGGGTGCACATAACTGGTACGCAGGTACATGACAAAAATCTGAATTGGTACACACACTGAGAACTGCACCAAATCAGCTGATCGCAACAATCAGGCTCTGTGGTCAAGCTGCTGCCATTTTATTTACAAGTTGGAGCAAAACACAGAGCTACAAACTTCCTCAGGGTGTTAATGGAAGACTTTGAAATCAGACAGAGGTGGAAGAAGTACTCAGATATTGTACTTGAGTAAAAGTAGAAGCACCAGATTGTAGGAATACTCTGTCACAGTAAAAGTCCTGCATTCAAAATGTTACTCAAGTAAAAGTAGAAAAGTATTATCATCCAAATATAGTGAAAGTACCAAAAGTAAAAGTAGTCATTGTGTAGATTGGTCCATTTCAGAATAATATATATGATATGTTTTATAATGATTGATCATTAAAGTGTTCTCAAAGCTGGTGAAGGTGCAGCTAGTTTGAATGACTTTGTATACGGCAGGGTAGCTTGTGAATTTACTCCAGGTGGAACTAAAGTCTGAGTAAAAGTATACCATTTACCTCTGAATTGTAGTGGAGTAGAAGTACACAGTAGCATAACATAGAAATAAGTAAGTACAAGTATCTTAAAATTGTACTTGAGTAAGGTACATAAATAAGTGTACTTGGTTACTTCCCACATCTGAAATCAGATATGACTTCAAGTCAGGTGATCATTTCTTGGTATCGGCTTATGGAAATGCAAAGACTTCACATTTTGGAGAAAGCAAATGGGAGGATTAAACGGGGACAGGGAGGGAGGTGCATCTGCAGCATCTTCATCCTCTACCATGCAAGAAGAGGAACTAGAGGACAGTGAAGGAGACACCGAGGAGGACAGTGAGGAAGACTATACTTATTAAAACCACGCTTCATGTGGGTTGAGTACCAAACGCTGTCTCCTGCTGCTCATCTGAGTAACTCACTAAAAGAGTTATGTGCACCCCTGGTTATAGATACGTTTATCAACATTTAGAAAAGAAATACATTTGAGACATTCTAGGGGAATTCAATAAGCTCATAGGACAAACTTAGTGTTTTTTGTGGCGTGTTTATAGGCTGGACATGGTGGAGAGCTTTGTGTGTGACTCTGAGCTCAGGCAGACCTGTCAGGAGGATCTGTTGCGGCGTTTTCCGGACCTTCACCGTCTGTCCAAGAAGTTCCAGCGTCACTCTGCGACTCTTCAGGACTGCTACCGCGTCTACCAGGCTGTGAGCCACCTCCCGACACTCGTCAGCGCCCTGGAGAGATACTCAGGTACACAAAGCTGCAGGTCATGCTATGTGTTACTGCACTGTACACCATGGGGCCAATTTATTTTGCTGGTGCAGTTTGTTGCTCCTCCTCCTATGGCCTTCATAACCTTCATTAATCTGGCTATTTACTCCACAACTGTCAACATGATGCAAAATAATCCTGGATTTGTCCATTACTAGTCCAGAACCTAATAAAGAGTCACTTTTCTCTCCACTGAAACCTTGTTACCTGACATAGTCTCCAGCTGCTGTAGCCCATTCATATACAATGAATCTGTACCCTCAACCTTCTGATTGTTGCTAAATTGCTTACATTCTTTATGAATTCTAAAACTTCTTGTTTGATATTTTGGTACATTGGATGCTGGAGGTGTAGCTGATAAACTAGTGATTAACATGCATTAGTAGCCCACATACATACACACACTGCAGTGCATTCGTTTATCTTCCGTGTGTACTACATAGCTTGATTTCCTGTGTGTGTGTTGCAGGTAGCTACGAGGTTCTGTTGGAGGCGGTGTTCCTCTCTCCTCTCAGAGATCTGAACTCTGACTTTGTTAAATACCAGGAGATGATTGAAACCACGCTGGACATGAACCAGGTCTTTGCTCTAGTATTTTATGTACAATTTAAGAATATTGCTCCCATAATATTCTATTTAATTCTTCACGCATGTTTCTTTTCTTGCATGTTTTGTGTAGATTGACCACCACGAGTTCCTGGTGAAGGCGTCATTCGACCCCGTGTTGAGCGAGCTGAGAGAAAAGATGGACGAGCTGGAGGAGAGCATGAAGGCGGTGCTGAACAGTGCAGCCAGAGAACTAGGTGACACACACACACACACACACACACACACACACACACACACACACACGGCACTGAGACCAAGTTTATCTATCTAGCGGATATCTGTGAAAATGAGTTTATTCTGTATTTAAATGGCGTGACTGCACGCATATGCTGATGAGCTTTTAATATGCGTGACAAAGAAGTCAAAGCAATTCGATTACACCGTGAGGTCATCATGCGCTTTTCTTGTGTAGTCAATTCTTCACATCGCAAAAAAATTAAAGACCAAGATTAAATATCAGGCTGAATGGAAAAAACCGTAAACTATTTTTGAGAATGTTGTCTTTATATATATATATATAAAAAAAGAATGACGTTTTCTAAGTCTTTAAAATGTAAGTCTTTAAAAAGTTTTTTTTTTAAAAAGACGGGCCGGGCCAGTAGCAGATCGGTGAAAAAATATTTAGCTGTCCACTCCTCATTATACACTCGGCACTCATTGTCGACTTTACTTTTCTTCCACTCATTGTTACAGATGCAAGTTCAGAGGTGAATTAGGTTCAAGGGTGAATTATTGCGTCATCGTTTGCGTCATGAATATTGTACCAATATTCGGCGGGCCAGATTAAAAAGCCCAACTGAGGCTGAGTATATGGCCCGCGGGCCTTAGTTTGCCCATGCCTGGTATAGACTCTTAGGTTTATCAGTGTGGAGGATCTCTGTGGCAGATTCCCACAGACGGTCAGAAAGCCTCCTAAACAGCAGCACCGTGAAATTAATGTTGTTACATTTTACTTGGAACTATAGGAACATTTGACTTTGTATGATTCCAATAGACACATTTTGATTTGATTGAGATCTTTATTTTTTTTGCCAATTGGCCACGCGTATGTCCTTCTCCCAGGAAATGTGTGATGGCAGTAACTCAGATCTTCAAAAAAGTGGTAAACACTGGTATTTAAAAAAAAAAAAAAAAAAATCCGGGTTCGGTTCTGGGTCAAACAAAGAAGATGCGGGTCGGGTTGCGGGTGTTGCATAATAAAGATATTACAAATAATAATAATTTAATTTAATGTTTAAATCCTCAGACCTATCCCCTGCGGGACTGCGTATAATCCTAACCTCTGCACCGCATCAATCTGCTGCCGAGTGCGCCACATTCGAAATGGCTGAGGTGAAGGCGAAGCTCGGAGAATACAGCATTGTCACGCAACTGCGTGTGTTAATAATTGCATGTTTTCACTGCTCATAGGATATGCGGGTTCGGGTCGGTTTGCGGATCTTGTGCCGATGGGTCGGGTCGGTTTGCGGAACTAATTGGCTATATGTGCGGGGGGAGGGTTCGGTATTGCACGTCGCGGGAGCGGGTCTTGAAAATCAGACCCGTGCAGGACACTCTGGTTTACATGCTTTAAAGTTCAAAAGGGTCTTTCTTTTTCTCATACTCATTTATATGCAGAAAAACCTATATCAAACACTACAGGAAAGAAAAAGCGTAATAGGGCCCTTTTTAAAACAGTTGGCGATTAAAATAATAGCTGACAAGTAATAGATTAATCTTTGCAGATCTAGAAATGCCTTCATATCACAGTATGTTATTATTGCACAGCCTTATTTGGAAAATTGGTCACATTATTCATGATTTTTACTTAAGGCGAGACACCCCAGGTGAATAGGGTAATTTTTTTAAGTTAAAGGTATCAGCTAGAAATTTCTCCAGTTAATTACTTACAATAAGGCAATTGTTTTTTGTATTACAAGTTTCTGAAATAGCATGTTTAAATATGCAAATTATCCATTATCTCATTAAATATGCACATATTTTAACACATTTCAGGAATCGAAATCTGAACTTTGGATAAAGCCAGGTTCAAAATTCTTGTTTAATTTTGTAGTCATATTAGTATCTAAGGCTTTTACTGAAGGGATTTTGGATATCTCTTTTTATCATTCCATAAATCAGAAAATACTGTTCAACAGCCCTAAAATATCAATTTTCGCCATGTTTTTAGGTATACAATGTTGTATAATTCAGGCTATGAATGATATATGAACAAACCCTTCTGTAAAAGCCTTCATAATATTGATAGGAATATAACTGGAAGGTTTGGTGTATTTACGTGCTACTGAAGTTGAAATTTCGAACTCAGAGTAGGAGAAAAAACTCATTTTGAGAAAACGAACTTTAAAGATTGCAGTGAGGCGCTCGCTAAACCCTCCTGTTCTTTGGATGACAGCTTGCGCATCAACGCACTCCGTGAAGGTATTTCATGTTCGGGGTCATTTTTTTTTATTATAACCTTGCTTCGTGCAAGTGACAATTGTTGTCGTCTTCTCTGTGAACGTTTTTTTCGACGTTCTTTTGCCATTTTGAGATTTCAATTTCTAGCGGAAAGCTAACCAGGAAGTGTTTTAGCACACCACGTGACGCATCTGAACGAATCACGTTGTCAGAAATTGACACCAGCCAATGAGATTTCGTTTCTTGGTTTAAGACCCCTTTGTGCTTTCACGATTGGTTGCTGATACAAAGGAAATGACCATATTTGGATCCGATGAGATTGTGCAGGAGAGACACAGCTTTCCAGCGATACCTCTGATGACATGGTGCACACAGCGGTCGGCCGCGGTACTTTATGTTACGTTAGAATGCTAACTTTTGGTGAATTTAGGAGAAATCTACAGACGCAAATAGACAAACTATAGTAAAATAAACACTTAAATGTGTATTTTGTACGTTTTCCTTCCAAAAGCCTGAAAGAAAACATGTTATAGAATCAAAAGAGCACAAAATCTCAAAATTGACCAGTACTTGAAAAACGATGTTTTTGCCTGCCGTGTCTCGCCTTAAGTGAATACGAGCCTAACTTTATCGCATAAGAACAAGTAAAGTAAACACAATAGACACTTATATTATATTCTTCAAACAAATGTAGCTATTTCAGTGTTTTGTACATTTATGTGGCTACCTATTTTATAGAGTATACGTTTTTGCAAAGTGTGTGTATGGTCCTTTTTCTCTTTGTGTCTGTACATGACTGTATGTTTGACTGTTTGACACTGATGTTTGAATTGGCGTCTGAGCTCACCGCAGTAGCGTTGTGTTTCAGGTCTGGACGCTGGTAAGACGGTGAAGCTGGAGTCTAACGCCATGCTGGGCTTCTACCTGAGAGTCACCTGCAAGGAGGAGAAGACTCTGAGGAACAACAAGAAGTTCAGCACGCTGGACGTCCAGAAGAACGGAGTGCGCTTCACAAACGGGTCAGTCTCACACACCCACTCACACACACACACCCTCACGTCCTCCTCGTATAGATGCTCTCTCCCTGTCAGCTGACTCTCTGTTGTCTCGCATGTCTACAGGAAGCTGAGCTCTCTGAACGAGGAGTACACTAAGAACCGTGAGGAGTACGAGGGGGCCCAGGACGCCATTGTCAAAGAGATCATCAACATCGCCTCAGGTGAGGAACGCCATCACATGCTGCTCACTGTGGCTCATCGGCATGGCATTGATTTGAGACAGAAGACGTTACGTCGGCACGATGATCCCGGATTTGTCTTATGTGACCTTCTAGCAAATGATTTCATGCACATTTTCTACAAAGGGCAACACACTGTAGTGTACTGTAAACAGAGAGTGGATTAACATTCTAGTCAGATGGTGTTCTTTAACCAGATACACATCTTTTCGGAGCCCGCACATGCTGCAGTCTCCCGTTTCTCTGCCAATTCATTTGAAGTGCTGAACCTTTCATCACCCACCAGGCTACGTGGATCCTCTCCAGGCGATGAGCGACGTGATAGCGCAGCTGGATGCCGTGGTGAGTTTCGCCGTGGCGTCCGTCTCCGCTCCTGTGCCGTTCGTGCGGCCTCGCCTGCTGGCGGACGGCTGCAGGCGGATGGAGCTGACGCAGGCCAGACATCCCTGCATGGAGACTGACGCTGACACCGCCTTCATCCCCAACGACATCACCTTCACCCAGGGAGAGAAGAACTTCTACATCATTACAGGTGTGACCAGATATCGCACTTCCAAAGTGACATATGAAACACTTGCATTGCAAGTCTGTTGAGAAACATATCAAAGCTTATGGGAGTAAATGATTCAAGAATAAAAACCGACTTCTCAGTCTCCTTTTCACCCATTCTGTCAATTCAGAGATCAGTCACACAACAGCCAATACAAACAAAGAAGAATCTCTTTCTGTGTTGTTCCCTGTGTGTGAGAATTGTGTTTCAATCCCAGAGGTCAGGTTATCTGTAAAGATTTTAATTTGCGTAAATCTTCACACTTTTTCAGATGCTTTCCCCCCTAGTTCTGAGAATGAAGGCACATGACAATGGTCACACATAACTCTTGTCTCCACAGGACCAAATATGGGCGGTAAATCGACGTTCATCCGTCAGGTGGGAGTGATCGCTCTGATGGCGCAGATCGGCTGCTTTGTGCCGTGTGAAAAGGCGGAGCTTAGTGTGATTGACAGCGTCCTGGCCAGGGTGGGAGCGGGAGACAGCCAGGTCAAAGGAGTGTCCACTTTTATGTCTGAGATGCTGGAGACGGCTGCCATCCTGCGGTAACAACAAACACACAAATTGCTAACAGCTTAAAATGATGCACAACGTATTTGACTCATTGCACGTTTTGCCCCTTCAGCTCGGCAACAGAGAACTCTCTCATCATAATCGACGAGCTCGGAAGAGGCACGTCCACGTACGACGGCTTTGGTCTGGCCTGGGCCATAAGTGAACACATCGCCTCCAAAATCAGCTGCTTCTGTCTGTTCGCCACTCACTTCCACGAGCTGACGGCCCTGGCAGCGCAGCAGTCCACCGTCCACAACCTGCACGTCACCGCTCTGACCTCACACAACACTCTCACCATGCTGTACAGGATCAAACACGGTGGGCACATATTTAGGGCTGGGGAGTTTATGAATGTAGTGTAACAAGCTTTGTGACCTGACCCGTCGCCTGACTCTGTGTTCAGGTGTGTGCGACCAGAGTTTCGGTATCCATGTGGCCGAGTTGGCTTGCTTCCCGCCATCGGTGGTGGCCATGGCGAAGGAAAAGGCGGAGGAGCTGGAGGAGTTCCAGGAACCAGCGGGGGGGAAGCAGGAGAAGGGGCCCGAGGCCAAGAGACGACGCATGGACAAACAAGTAGGGCTCAGTGCTTCACCGTCCAGCTGTCATGGCAACCTACATACAATCATGCATCATGGCCTCATTAGAAACAAGCACCCGACCCCAACTTCATTAGAAGCATAACGTTTCTCTAAATTCTATATTATTTGTGGTATCCAATGATAAAAAAGTGTTCATACCTTTTTTTTTTTACATGCACTTTACAGTTTGAGACATACTTAACTTTTCAATGGCAATTTAGGACAAACGGTATTATAATTGTTATGATGTACTATACTTATATATTTAAAATACATACAGTAAATGTTGTTTTGAGGCTGAAAAGCTGGTTTTCCCTTCAGGACATTTTACAGAAACAAATTGTACACCAACGGCAATAGGTTTGACCTTACCTGGTACAATGCCATCAAGCTTCCCAGCATCAGTGATATAATGATGGTATACAGATAGATGTGTGTACTGGCAGTAGTAACATCCCTCAGGAACAATTGACCTGATGTGCCTCTCTCCTTCAGGACGGGGAAACCCTGATCCAGGAGTTCCTGGAGAAGGCCAAGTCCCTCCCTGCTGCCACCATGAGTGAAGAAGAGGTGAAGACAGCGCTGAGGAAGATGAAGCAGGAGCTCCTCTCCAAAAACAACACATACATCACAGAGATCCTTTCACGCTGTGTTCCTGCAAAAAGTTTGATTTAAGAATCGAGAGAAACAAACCTCTTAGTTCATGCGCTGTAAGTAACCACACTAGAGCGCTTTAAATGTATAGTTTTGCAATAAAAAAAGTATTACTGGATATGTTTGAGTTGTATTTCTTTCCCCCGTTACTGCCATTTTATAAAAGCAGATTTTTAATGCATGTCCAAACGAGATTCTTCAGCAGCAAATCGTGACCCACCACAACAGGAATTTAAAGACAGAGACCTGTGATCTAATAAAGTTTTATTTTCTTAGAAATGGCCAGTTTCCTGTTTAGTCTTTCTAAGAAAGTATACCCCTTTTTGAATTCCAACTAGCATCTACATAATGGTTATTGAATACTCACAATATATTAAGTCTAGATGTTATGGTACATGCATACGATTCAGGCTGCATGAGGAGCCACAGTCACCACGATACACGGGGGAGGAAGGGTAGGGACGTCTGCAGAGGGACTCATCAGTTCCAGTTCAAAGGAGCTCTGACGCCTCCTATGGAAACCCTCTCCTCAAAAACACTGACTGCATCAACTTATAAACATATACACACACACAACTTTCACTGTACACAATACACACCTTTATACAAGGGTAAGCCCCCACCTGCCATTTTAGCTAATATATTGGAGAGGGTTTTTAGTGTTTAAACGAGATTCTCTTTCACAGAAAGAACTTCACCACTGGGACATTTGAGTTTCTGCACTTTGCCTTGGAGTGGGAGGAGGGATACTAACCAAAGAAAAATAATAATATATAATAAAATAAAAGACAATCAAATACAGTCAGCTTTTTTGCTTGAAAATACAAAACTACATGAGAAAGCATTGAAATAAAATCCATTGATCAGAACATTTTTTTTTTTTTTTAAAAGCCCAAGTGCTCCATCTCACACACACAATCTTTCTCTTTATCCACACTAGAGAGCAACATCCGCCCATCCGTTGCCTAATTACAACTGGGCAGCCAATGGGATGGCAGCTGCGAGGAAGCAGGACATCACTTTGACAGCAGTTCTTGTGAGGAAGAAGAAGTGGGCTGGGAGCCGAGGATGAACACCGGGGGGAACTTCACACTCTGCCACCGAGCCCCTCTGCCTAGCCCCTTCCCATCTTTGTCTTCAGACTGCAATAAGAAATACTCAGTGAGGAATCTCTTTTGGCCGTTCTGTCTACTCTCAGCTCCACGGCTCCCTCTTGAGGAGTCTGTGTGTGCCTGCAGCGTGCAGCGGGCGGAAGCTGCTTCCTCTGCAGCCTCTTCCACCTCCATCCCATCTGAGAGCGCCGCAATCACAGAGTCTCTCTGGGTCCTTATGGCTGCGAGTTGATGAGTGTGTGTAATGCGTGTCATCGTGTGCGTGCGTATGGCTGAGTGCAACGTAATGTGTTTATATGCTTATGTGGGAGGGTGTAACTGGACCGGACGCCTTCAGTTATGTTGCAGCGTGTTGGACTCGATGGGCGGCGCCGAGTCGTACAGAGTGTCCGTGTCGTGCGTGGGCTCTCCCGCCAGCGTGCAGGGGTTGGACAACGTTCCCGCTCCGCAGTCACAGAAAAACCTAAAGGGAATAAATGTCAGGGATTATAAAACGGACTCTTTTTTACCTCCATGAAGTGGCAGTCATTAGAACAATTTTCAGGAAGGAACCAAAACATGTCTTACCGATCGTGCCGTATAAATTCTACATCGTGCCCTTGGTGGCATTTTTTGATGCAGTTAACACAGATGGCATTCCTATCTGTTGTATTACAGGTGTGACATCTGGAGAGAAGGGAAACAAATAGATTTATGGCAGACATATGGCCATTCTTGTACATTTAGACGATTACCAAATTAATGGAAATTAAATCATGTTTCCTAAATGCAAACATTTAATCAATCTGCTGGTCTACAAAATCAAAAAAAAAAAATATATATATTAGAACTTACTTCAACTTCTATTTTTATAAAAAGGTATTTGTTTAAAGAGCCTGTGACACGAGTTTCCCCCATCATCCAAACCAATCAATTTGAGTAAATATTGTCCCCTTGAAAACCGTTACTGAACTGATTTTGGATATTTGTACTTTGATAACCATTAATCTGCCCTTCAATGTTGACCATTTCCTGGATCTTCTCAGGGAGTCTTCAAGTCCCGCCAAATTATGTGTGACGTCATTGCGGGCACAGCGCTCCAGCTGCACCGTTCAGGATCCCAGCATGTAAACGCACGATGGTGCACACAGCAGCAAGCTCAGACAGCGATGACAGTTTAATTTTGAACGTGTCTGAGAGCTCATATGAGGCTGAAGGATCGCTTTATGTTGTATCTGTTAGAAGTTTAGGAATTAGGTGCGTCAATATGGGCGATCATACGGTCATGGAGCCAGTGGTGGAATGGGACTAAAAATCATCCCGGGACTCTCGACCGGCCCACTTCGGTACCGCTAGTAAATTGTCAACGGGGGAAGTGGGGGATGTGCTAGTGACTTATCCGACCGGCCCACTTCGGTACCGGCCCATCGGGATTCGTCCCGATGGCCAGTCCGCCACTGCACCCAGCCCAGCCCACGTAAACTGTCAACGGGGGGAGCCTCGCTGCGGGGAAACGGTGGACCTAGTGTCCCGATCGGAGTGGGAATAATAATAATAATAATAATAATAATAATAATAATAATAATCCGTGCATTTTATCCATTAATTTCCCCAACATTGTGGTGAAAAACACGTTTAATCCATGTTGGTGTACTACAACTACAAAAAGCATCGGCTTGTTTTCTCATCAGGAAATGCAGACCGGCTCAAACAAACGATTTTTAACTCATCATCCTCACGATCATTTAATGTATCATATGTTCGCCGAATTGACATGAAAGCACAATAAATGTAGTTTCATCCACTTGAGTTTACAACTACAAAAATAATCGATTTGTTTTTATATCACATCCGACGGGAGGAAATTCAGCAGCTCTCAATACCGATTTTTAATCCTAATGTAATCATCATCTTCACCACGATCATTTATGTTTATGTTCACCGAATTGACATGAAAGCACTGACAAATATGAATATACTGTAGTCAACTTCATTAACGTGCCTAAACTCAGTAATTCACCATTTCTACGCATGACAACACACTTTGTCCGTGTTTAGCTCTCTCGCCGCACAGTGAAGCGTCCCGCATTGACGTCACTTCCGGCTTCCCCCAAAACTTCAAAATGAGTCGAAGGAATTTCCCCGCGATGTTCGAAATTATTGATATTTAACGGAACGGTATCGCACCTTCTTTTTTAAACTGATGGTTCGAGATGACTAGTAGACCAATATTTCATTGCACAACAGTTATTGGGAGGCTGTCACAGGTTCTTTAACTGTCACTAAAAACAATAGACTATAAAACTGGTTGAACATACATTTAGTATCTTATTCCTTTCACCTCTCCTTGATTTCCTGTATGCGTCGCAGCCTACCTGTAGAAGTCGTGCATGGGGTAGCTGGTGTAGCTGGAGATCTTGTAGAGGCACTGCCCTCTGCTCACTGCTTTCTCAATGGCATCCTGGTTATTCAGAATCTTATTATCTGACAGAGGGGGGGGCAGGAAATGAGATTAGGAAGCAGATCCTAACAGCTTGGAACCAGGCCGGTCAGAGCGGTAATGTCCAAAAAGCAGCCGTTACCTTTCATGGTGACGTTGACCCCCGAGGCCAGAAACAGGCCTCCGAAGCGATTGTTGAAGATCTGGTTTCCCTCCAGTGTGGCTGTGGCGTGGTTAGTGATTTCGATACCTGCAGCGAAGCCGTCAAAAATGCGGTTCTTGCGGAGTATCGGGTGGCTGTTGGTGCTGATCAGCACTCCGGCCTGCGCGTTTCTGAAGATGTCGTTTTCTTCCAACAGACCTAAAGAGAAAATGAAATCATGGTTCAAACTGTAGATGTGCAGGAACAAACGGCAGGGTGTGAATTTAAACGACGAAGCTCAATTGTACGTTGATAGTACGATCAAGTTTCAAGATGTTTAAGACTTTAGGCGTTTGGGTACCTCTGCCTCCGTTGAAGATGCAGATGCCTCCATCTCTGCCGTCATGAATCTTGTTTCGTCTCAGCGTGGGGTTGCTGTCAGTCTTGATCCACACCCCCGCCATGGCATTATCAAAGATCTCATTGTCCTCGATGAAGCCCAGACCTGTTGTATTAAACATCAGGGTTAGACATGCCGATACACAATCAATACATTTGGGACAAGGGGAGCAGCAGAATAGAAGATACAGACCTGAGTTGTAGACTAAAATCCCTCCGTTCTGCCCCCCCCATATCTTGTTGCGCCTGATCTTTGGGTTGCTCCCGGTCCTGTCAAGAATCAACAAAAATGTTCAGAAACATACAGGACTTTAGAGATGCATTTCATTTGATCTACGTTAGGAGAGCACACTGCAGACTGGAGGAAGCTGTCACCTTATTTGTACACCAGAGTACATGTGATTGTAGATGTCATTGTCTTCCAACACACCGTGCCCGTTGTCATAGAAATATACACCAACCTAAAAATAGAAAAAGTCAGGCGATCACAACGTTTAGTGAATACGAGTTTTAGCTATACAAAATATATCCCAGAAGAGAGAGAAGACCGAAGAAGTGAGATGATGCTGAGACCGCCAGGCCTTAGTGAAAGAGCATTTTATCATTTTTGAAAGGTGTATGTATTTTTATTACTTAACATAATTCAGTTTTTTTGGAAAAATACACAACTCTAACTCACACATACATGGTGCTGTACACATTCTGTCACCCAAGGTTATAGTATGATGTGCCAAATCATAACCAGATTCCTTAAGGAACCAAGAACTGTGAATGGAAATTAAAAGTCTGAATGGCTTTAATAAGTTTGATATGTTTAACTAAGTGTACAGTACTGCTGTCACTCGAGTCATTGCAGCTGCTTCTGACACGTGCAAGTCAAAACACACGAGACCACATCAGATGCAGCGATCGATTAGCCTCAGGTAAAAACTGGTTGTCAGCTGATTGGCCATGATCAGTGGCTGCTCCGATAGTCTCATGTACAGGTCAAATGTACACATTGAGCTCACAATCCATAACACCCGCAAGTCCAAAATAAATAAAATCAACATTAAAATGTGTCATGAAATAATGCACCAATTGTCTTGTGGGAAATTAAAGTAGGATATAGTGCGATTCTTTTTGAGTTGCATTGGATTTGTCCAGTAATATAGAGCACTTTGCCTGAAATCAGAGAAGATATTTTGACTTGATACAGATTTGTGGGAAGTTGTTTAAAAAGCTAATGTCTATTTATGAACATACTCCTGAGTTTTCCATGACAGATCGGTCGCAAAAAGGTTTGTGTGTATGCTGTTAATTATAGCTCTTACAAAATAAATACAATCGGAATCTGCAAGAGTAGTAATCGGCCAAGTTAATGACAATCTCTGCTCCACGTGTGTTTACAGGGTGAATGTTAGACCACGTTAATCTCACCTGCTTGCCGCTGTGGATGCGGTTCTTGCGGAGGACCGGCGTGCTGCCCGTGGTCACCCACACTCCAGCCAGGGTGTTGCTGTAAACCTCGTTCTCCTCGATCACCCCCTGGCCTTTCTCATGCTGAAACACAGAGCAGGATCAGTGTCACGCACCTCTGACGGGGCAGCGTTTCAGCTTTTCATTCAAAGCTGAAAAGTGTACTTGCTGGGGAAAGGGGAAACATTTCAACCATGTTCCAAAGGATATTTACCACATAGATGCCCCCATGCTGTCCATCGTGGATCTTGTTGTGCCGTACAATGGGGCAGCTGTTGGTTCGGATCTGGATTCCCGCCAAGGCGTTGCCATAGATATCGTTACTCTCTATCAAACCCCGTCCATCTCCAAATATGTACACCCCTCCTTGGTTACCGTTGAATATAGCATTTCCCCTGGATATAAAAGGAATAAACACAACATTGGAATAAACATGCAGGTAGAGACAGAGACATCAAACTTCCTACAAAACTATTTTTTCTTCCAAAATAACAGCCATGTTGAACTTAACATATTTCCTGTCTCCAATAACATCACATTTTGCTCATATGTGTCTTGTGGGAAGTCTTCATCCTCACCGTATCGTTGGGTCGCTGTTGGACGTGATCCACACACCAGCAAAGTTATTGGCGTAGATTTTGTTCTCTATAAACTGCCCCCGCCCCTTCTCGTGGACGTAAATGCCCCCCGTTTGGCCGTGATGGATCTCGCAGCGCACCACCGTGGGGTTGGCGTAGGCCTTCACCTCGAAGCCTGCTATGCGGTTTCTATGAATGTTACAGTTCTCAAAGTAACCCTGAACACACAGAAAGAGGAATTAGAAGTCTGAGAAGTTCCTTTGTGTGAAATGCATGAGGTGAAGCAGTTGCTGTGTATTTACCATGCCGTGGTCGAAGGTGAACACCCCCACATCTCGCCCGTGGTGGATGTGGTTACGTCTAATGATGGGATTACCGTGGTTTTTCACCCAAATTCCTGCTAGTGCATTGTTGCTGATTTCATTGTCTTCATAAATGCCCTGGAACAGACGAGAGAACATGGAGTCAGAAGCCTGCATGATATTAGTGCATGTATTGTGAACGATAGTGGTGGTATAGAGGAGGATTTACCTGTGCATGATCTGTGATGTACAGTCCTACGTTTTCACAGTCACTGATGTTGCAGTGTTTGATGGTTGGACACGCTCCTTGGCCACTCACACACACAGCTGAACCCACTACAAATAAAACAGCAGCAACACACAACGTTAGGGTTTTAAGTGACATGAACAGACAAGAGCAATCAATCCTTAAGAAGCTGAAACAAGCAAAACGTTGTATTTCTATAAAGACTCATATCATAATTCAATTGGTAATTTTCTGATGTGATTGAGGGCTGTATTAACACATGTTCATACAGTATATCAGACAGGTCAGTAAACGGCTCAGCACACATGTGTGACATGGATAACATCAAGACTTAAGTTATTTGGAATCCAATTTTGGGGCACATTCATATTAAAAAATAGCATTCATTTACAGCATAAAGAAAATAAATACTAGGGCTGTACCCGAATATTCGGTCGTTGGCCCACTATTCGGTTTTCAATTTCGTTATTCGGATATTCTTTTTTTGGCAGCCGCGCTACACTGCGGCTACCAAATTCAATTGATTGAAATCTCCAATCTCAACGTAAGAGCTTGTGCCTCTTCGGGGGGTGCCAACACTTAAACTTTATAGTTTACTTTCTCTGTCTTTATATGTAGATATTACTTTTGTCCGTTAATCTCCGCTCCTTTTGTCCGTCACGTTGTTTCCATAGCAACAACAACTTCCTGTCAACAGCGCTAACTCTCCTTCAAAATAAAAGCATGTCCATACAAAATAGGAAGCCAAGCCAAATTACACTTAAGACATATATAAAACTGCAATTTCATTTTCAAAAAACACAAATTGGGTTATATATATATTAACAAATAACTATAAAACAACAATACTGTAGAATAACAAAATGAATGCCTTGAATAAACCGAAATACTCGAGTTATAAGTGGAAGTCCACACACTACTAATGTCTCCCAGGATTTATTGACTCTAGGTGTGCTTTGACATTTCATACAACATGGTCTGAATTAGACTATGAAGACAGTAAATCACATGAGCAGAGCTGATGGAAACTAAGCGTCAATGCACAAGGCATGTATTATATTTATATACAACTATTTATCATGAGAATAAACTAACATATTCCAAAAAAAGCTCCTGCTCAGGGTTTATTAGTCCAAATGACAGATGTAGTCTTTCTTTCTGGGACATTATGAACACACTGATCAATTAGTGAAATACAAAAATTAGGGACACCGTTTCAGACTATAAAAAAAGGAAGAACTCGACCAGGGCTGAACGATATACCGTGTCATGGCGATAACCGCGATATGCGCATGCGCGATATTCACACCGCGGGGACGTGCGGTTTTATTCATTTTTTTTTTTTAAATGCTAACGCATTTAGCACAGAATTCAAAATAAAGATACCCTTATTACGAAAACTGCACATACAATATATCCGATTAAAGCTGAGACTATACTTATTTAAGTATAGTATCTAAGCGATCCGATCTTGCGACAGGGGAAGCAAACACAGACATCACAACACGTACCTTTTACGGGAGATTGTCTCACCGTAGCTGTCAATCTGATCAAAAGACGTGTTCAATGGCATTAAAACGAGAAAAAACGCGGATGAATCGGTTAATCCATAGGTTAATAATGTATCTGTGGCTTTGAAGCAATTGTTTATAATCCATAATTCCATTTTTATGTGAAAATCGGAGCACAAAAGTTAGCTGCTAATGGTAGCCACCAGAGTGGCTGCTGCTGCTTGAGGTCTGGCTATGCGGCAGTCTAATACACACATTACCAAATAAGGAGTGAGAGTGACGCATAGCCAAAACCGGAAGCATACATAAAAATGGAATTATGGATTATAAATGAAATAATTTTTTTATACAGAGACGTTAAAAACCTATGGATCAATCGATTCAGCCGCGTTTTCTCGTTTTAATGCCATTGAACACGTCTTTTGATCAGATTGACAGCTACGGTGAGACGATCTCCCCTAGAAGCTCCGTAAAGGTATTGTTGTGATGTCTGTGTTTGCTTCCCCTGTCGCGAGTTCGGATCACTCAGTGATGATACTATATACCTAAATAATCTGTGGAACCTCAGCTTTAATCGGATATCTTGTATGTGCAGCTACGATAAGTAATAATAAAAGGTACTTTTATCTTGAGTTCTGTGCCAAAGTCCGTTAGCATTTTTCGCTCAGGGGTCATTTAGATGCTTCTTATGAGACTTGTGTTTTGTTTTGGTAAAAATGAAATGGTTTGTATCGTCAGTTAGCTGAGATTATTTCCGTTAATCTGGTATAACACATTAATAGGTTCTTAAATATTAAGATCTCCTGAGACACAGTGTCGTGAAAAAAAAAGTAAAGTACCCGCCGGGACCTTGGGGCTTAACAGGTTAAAAAAAATGCAATATATATATCGCAGGGGAACAATAAACCGCAATGTCAGTTTTTTTCAATATCGTGCAGCCCTAAACTCGACTGTTTTAACACCGGAGTACACAAAAACAAATAAACCTGAACAATACTAGAGGAAGGATAAGTACCCTGCAGGAAATGCTACTTTTATGATGCTAATGTTGCATCTGTCAACTCCTCTGTTCATGTCATTGCACCCATATTTAGTACAAAAGTGTTCAGTGTGTGCGTTACCTGTGCACGTGGAGCGGATGATGCAATGGTCGATGTTGGGGCTGCAGTTGACTGTGATCTCCAGACAGTGGTGGGCGTTATGGTGCTGCGCTGACTTATCATCAGGATTAAACTGAGGAGAGGAGAACAGCAGAGGTCAGACACTGATGACACATCAAGCTTTTTCCACCCGCCGCATCCACACAGGACGCTTCCTACGGAGGGCATTAGTGCTGCTAAAACTGTAGCTCGAACAGTTTATAACCAGGAAACAGGGATAGGTTACAACCAAAGAAACATAGAATGCTCAATACGATGTCACATCGAGTGATTTTTAACTGAACTGAAGAAAAAGCAAGAGACGTAACTTTAAGATTCTCAAATACATATTTACACATACATTTGTATAGCTGGTTTAACTGCATTCAAAACTCCACCCAAACATCAAACATTGTTGTAAAAATGACACCTTCCACATATCTGTCAAACATTAAACCAAGCTCTTGCAATGTGGCCTGTGAAATTAGCCATTCAAAATGTTATTTGAAAAGCTTTGTATGTAAACAAAGAAAAGGAAGACATTTGGTAGTACATGATTATCCAAATGTGGAAACGGCTTATAGTTTTCATACCATAGTTTCAACTACAAGAGGAAAAACAAATACAAGATGGTTCCAATATTAATCCAACCATCTAATTAGCCTTTGTAAATCATAAGTAATGAAACAGGTAGTTTGGTCATTTACTGGCTCGCTGCCAACTCTACTAACTTTCCCCCCACCAGGGCCCGCCTGGGGCGAGGCTATGCTGGTTTTTGGCTGGCTCTGTCACTGCAGGGCAGGTGGTGCATGCAGATGAAGCCCTTTACCGAGATACAGGGGCAAAAAGACTTATTGCAGACCGGCGAGAGAGGAGCACCGGCAAAGGCTCCGGGAACTGTCTGTCTGCCCAGTCTCTTTTTACCCTTCATCACGATTTAAAAGTCCATGCAGCACCTTTTTTTAAAAAAATCTTCTTGCTTGAATTCATATGAAAAAATATCACTTATCTACTCGTGTGCAACCCTCCCTGAAACTGAATGCATGATGAAGTACTCATATCAGGCAATTCTCTTTTGTAAGCAAAACATCTTCCAAAGCTTGGTCAAAGTGTCACTTTCGAATACTCAGCATTGCTGGGAGAAATGTTCAGGTTGACCACAACATTTATTTTTAGTCATTTAGGAAGCATCGTGAGCATCGTTAAAAGCCATTTTGTTTGACGTTTGCCTCATTTCTGGTTCTTTCTCACAGAAACCCAGAAAATAAGAATTGTATCCTCAACTACAAATGATAATGATGATAATTAAAAATGGGACAATGACTGCATAGGTTAACAGTGGAGCGAGAGATAAGACTATAAAAAGTGTCTGTAATATTCAGCCAAGTTTGATTGAAAGTAAGTCAAATCAAGGAAAGTGTGAGAGGTTTACCTTGATAGTCATGTATCCCACATAGGCATCCTCCGAGCCCTCCATGAAGACAAACGTTGAGTCTCTAGTATTCTCTATCACCACCTTGTCTGCTACTTTACCGGGAGCTGAGAGAAAAGCAGAGAACGCTCATTAACACCCTCATACACACAGATATAAAGACCGCTGAGACAGTATCCCATCTTAAGAGAAATATTGATTGCATGCGGCTCGAGCAGCAAGGCCTTAAGTACTTTCCAGTGGAGGAAACATGCTTACCTGCACCAATCATGGTGATGGGGGACTCTATATAAATCCACTCGTCTGTATAGATGCCAGAGTGGACAAAGATTAGACCGTCAAAGTGGGCCTCCTGTACTCCACCCAGCGCGTCCTCAATGGTGTCATAATACTGCAGGAAAAAGGTACAAACACTTTCAGGCAGAGTATACATTCCAGCAATTCACCATAAGGCTGTTTTGAACATGCAAGCAGGTGTTTACATTAGCTGGGCTTAGCATTGATGTCAGTGCTATGGTCAAACATGTTTATCCTCAAGGGTTTCTCTTTTAGCTTTGACTTACCAACATATTCTCTCTGCCTTTGTACCTGCCGGGATTACTGTAGAAATGCTCAGCGAAGCCTGGCTTTACATGCGCTCCTTTGTACTGCAACACAGAAAACACCAAGGTCAAGTTTCTAGTCATCACACAGAATCAGTAGGTATCCCACTAAAGGTTTGTTAGTAAAGCAAGACATGTGTTTATTTGAGGAAACGACAAAAAGCAACAGTGAGTAGATCAGTCATTTGGGGATTAGGACCCTGTAAACATAACGGAACGAGATCAACAATCACTTGAGCAAATGGCATGTTGCAAAAGTGGAATCAATTGTAATTCTCCAAATGCACATATTCTAACTTCCATTTCTCAATTTGTCCCCTTTATTTCATTGCATTAGAGATGCCTTTCAGTTCCAGCTTCCTTAGTCACAAGCTAGAGGTCTTTATGTTTGTCTTTTCAAAGCAAATTAAGAAACATGTGTCATTTCCCCAGCTGTAACCAAAGTGCCACCAAGCTGTGACCCCAAAACCGAATCATGACTTCTGTGTACAGTTACATCTCTGGTGTGTACTAGTTGTAAACACAATCACCAAATTATTCTACTTTAAAAAAGGGTCAAAGACAAACAAAAATGTCTCATTTTCTATAGAATAAAATTTGACACAGGTTTATAGCAGCATTGTGATCGCATGTAGACATGTTGCACTGATCTGTCTGTTAATGAACAACAGAAAGCCTTCATTGTCAGCTTCTGAGGAAAACTGTTTAAGCATTTAAAAAAGAAAGAAGAAAAAGAAAAAGCAGAAGGAGAGTTTTAGCAGCTACTGGTCATAAAAGGTCGACCCAAATGTCCCCGGACAAAGACACTAAGGAACAGCTTGTGAAATTCTAAGTAGCACATTATTGTTTTTAGAAATACTGACATTACACTAAAAACTACCACCTAAGCAAAGGTACATTCAAAGTCAAAAGTTGACTGCGAAATATTTTTTATTTAACTGCTTACAGTTTTTTTTTTATAAATTAAAGTGATTTTTACTGTTTTACACATTTTGTGGTGATAGTTTTGCTTCCATTATTCCCAACGCATATTAAGTTATCAAAAAAAATATATTTACAGATATTGATTCACTGTCGTGTGTTTGTGTGTGCGCCAAGTGTTCTGGCTTTACAAGAACTTGCAGAGCAGATATTATAACCCTTGTGAGGTTCATGGATTTCATTGCAATGCCATATATGACTTAACAGAAACCACACATTGTTGATTTTTACATACATATGGAGAAAATGTAAATATAAACAAGTTGATGCTCTTCAGAGAGAAATGTATTCTTCTTCATGCGATAACACACAGAAAATAATGAGCGTAGACTTACCAGTTGTTGGAAGCTTTCCTTCCAGGGGTTTGGGTGTTCATGCTCCTCTGGGCTGACTTGGTAGAACTTGCCTGGCTCAGGATGCATCATGGGACGCGTGTACTCAAATACCTCCATGTATAGACGCTTCCTGGAATATTAAATAGCACATAACATTTATTTTAGTGACTGCCTTTAAATGAAATGACACGTTTCCATCTCTTGAGCAGCACTGACCATAGGATGGGGTCGTTGGCTAGCTGGCTGAATCTCTTGCAGACACAAGCTGCCTGACAGAGGTCCTGTTCCAGTAAGTAGGAGAAGATCTTCAAAACAACCTCATCTGGAAGCTTCTGTTGCAGATATTGCTCTGCTGGGGCTGCTAAAAAAAAAAAAACACACACACTCAGTGTAAGCTTTATGAAAATACATTTTCACTCCAAGCTAATTAAACCATGGAGTCATGCTATTTAATAGATTAGAAAGTAACCAGCACACACAGAAAAAAGGGGGGAAAAAATCAATAAAGAAGGAAAAAAGCTAACACTATCTCCTTGCCACAGCTGCGGAGATTTAACACACACCTGGCAGGTCGTGGCTCTTACCGGACACTCGTGCCCGCTTGGCTCGATGGCCAAAGGCCTCTGTTGATGAAGTGGAAGCTCCCTGTAAAAAAAAAAAGGGGGGAATAGGGTATTAACCTAATGCCAAGATTCAAGCACTAAGTAATGAACTAGAAAATGTATAGCAACAAAATCATTGTGTTCAAAAGAAAAAAATCAATCACCATTTCTCTAATTTTAACACACATACGTTTTCAGACATGCACATTGCACGAAAAAATACATTTTGATTTGTCTAACCTCCATTGGGCCCTTGCTCGGGCAGGCAGAGGCGGTGGCAGAGGCAGCAGCGGTTCTCTTGGGAAGCAGGGTTTTGCGTCGAAGCTGGTAGGGACTGTTCTGAGCTCCTGGGCCGGACTCCTCAATAGCCATTTCTGCTGCAGCTGCTGCAGGAGCCTCCTCATCTGGACAAAAAGGAAAACAGATTTCCATACGTTAACCACTTTCTCAAGAGGCACTTCAATGCACAAAGCTGCAGTATAGACCAAGGCCAAGCTATATATATATTTAAAGCACCGAGAAGCCGAATCATGCTTCTTTTGCTTAATACACAACTTAGCGGTCTCCAGTAATTTCAGCCAACACTGACACAATGGTCTGCATTCAGCTCACATGCTGTATGCGCAAGCTAACAGACAGGGTAATAGATGGTAAGGCAGACAAAGGTTAGTGATTGATAATGGCAGATGCACCCCCTGCAGCCCCGTTGCTAGTCTTTAATGTCTAGCCATTCACAGCTGATATCAGAGAGTGTGCATTTGTGTCTGTGTCCAATATGTGCAGGATCAGAGACATCTTATTTGCTACTGTCAAATTATGGACCGCAGATCAAGTCGATAAGACCTGCAGCTAATGGCTAAAAACTGAACTGCGTAGCTGGCAAATCCGCGGTGTAAACAAATCGAGCTACGGCTAGCAAGCTCAGAGAACAAGGAAGAGGATGTGGGTTCACTCTGCTGGCTATGTTAGCTTTTAACTTCAAGCACAGTAATTAGACTCGGTGAATTCACCAAACACACGCCGTATCATCTATCACAGCTGATCTTGTGTGGCCTCTTATAGCTGGGGCAGCTAGCTAGCATTGCACCCATTCGCTGCTAATGTTTTTGTTAACGTTACACCCCAAAAATGGCAGTCCAAAGACGCCGCAGATTTACACCCTCAGAATCGTTAGTGACAGCTGGGAATGCGACGGCCGAGAAGACACGCACATTTTAGTCAACACGTATGAAGACTACCCCTTTATCCCCAACTGAAGTTACCTGAATGTGCGCTATTAACGTTAAAGGTTTAGCTAAATACGCATTACGTTGGGCGAAGACAACCCCCAACCTCCACATAACCTGGTGAGCTAGCTAGCGGTGTTAGCTAGCCCCAATCACTCAAGCCAAACAAAGCGCGGCCTGGCCTAAGCCACAGAGCAAGAAGCCTCGGTGTTTCCTGCTGAACCAGCCGTGGAGACTTGACCGGCAACACAAGCTGGCGTTATGTGAAGACTGCTACCGCCTGACACCGCGTTGTTACATAATTGGCTGACTGTGGCCTAGCTTACCTCTATCCCCGTTGTTCCGTTCGGGCTGCACCGGGCGCGGCCTCGACACTCGCCTGGGTCTCCTGTTGGTGGCTCTGACGGAGTTCATCTGGGGAGTTGGTTGTTGAAAAATAGACTGCTTTCCTCGACCGCCCGCTTCTAAATTTAGCTGTCGACCCAAACTACCACCCGCACAGCCCTTTTCCCGGATACACCCAAGCAATTGCGATCACAAACCCGTTGGTATTTGGGGTATTATCGCTTTTTTTCTCCTCCGTGGTGGTACAGCTCCCCCCGTATCGCTGCTCGGTGCCAGCTCCGTCTCAGTCTGTAGCAGGAGGAGCCATTAACCCACACGGGAAACAATCGCGAGGAAAAAAAGAGCAGAGTATCCTCTCAACCAATCAGCTTTGGCGTTATATAATATACGTCTGCAGCGACCAACCAGCCGCCTCATATCAGACGACTTGACAAACCTTTTTGTTGGGGTTCGGGATCGGTCAAGCGGCGATTTGATCAATGCACAGGCAATGATAATGCTAAAAATAATACATTTTGCAGCCCCCATTGTCAGTGATACATAAAGAGAGATCTACTCTAATATTAAACAAAGCATTTCAACAGTGGCCCATTATTAACAAAGAGCATAGCTGTGATTTTGTCCAATTGTCTTTCTGTCTAATTGATTTATAGTTTGCCATATGTCAGTGAAAACGTGAGTGTTTGAAAGACACTGAGCATATGGAGGACAGATATTGTGGTCATGTTGAATGCAATGTTTACATTGAGAAGTTTATATAAGTTTCACATTTTAAAATCTTAAAGTGAGATTGAGGTGCAACTGCCAAAGAAGAGTACATGCAATGTCAGATAGACCAATTTAAACTGGAGTAACGATTTAAAAAGGAAATGGAAGGGCCCTTTAAAAGTAAGTTTTATGATTATAGTTAAAAACTAGAATAACCTAATGATTTCAACAGAATAATTAACAAATACATTGAATTATCTTTCTGCCATTTTACACTTTGGGTGTTTAATATGTCAACTAAGTAAACACATTTAGTATACCAATGTATTATTGAATTTCAAAACAAAACACTGAAAAAGCCTATAGCAATGTATTATAGCAATACAATTAGAATTCATTTTAACTGACATGAGTGCACGGTGAGACTTATTTCCAATATTTTTACAGCCACTTTTTACGTCTGCAGGAGTCACAATGATATAATGTAGGTGCACACTTTAATTAACATGGTCAATTGGTATCATTTCATATATTTGGACCACCAGATGGCATTGTTTGGCTGCAAAGTGCAAGAGTATGAGCTCATAATTTTGTTGTAGTGTTACATTGTTTTATTCAGAGGTTAATTGTTTGTATTTTTGTGACTTTACTTTTGTATTTGGAGATAATCTTTATATAGGAGCTCTTACCAGAGCTTTACATTTTCAACAAAAGCAGCAATTAATCATTTAAAGTAATCCATGAATATAAGTTTAAGGACAATTACATTAGAATACAGGGAGGTAATCTATTCAATCATTTTAAGTGCTTAGGTTGAAATAATCAAAGTTAACCCAGAGTTGTTATCAAATAAACTACATTCTGCTGATATCTGGTTGGTTTGTATTGCTTTATTATGTATTGTTGTAGAGTTGGACAGTTCATTTACAACAGTTAATTCAACAGTATACCCATATTGAATCTGAAAGTAAAAATCCAATGAAGCACAATTGCTCAAATTTGAGGCACTTTAATCTTACAATGAAAACTATACTTTTTACTCCCCTAGGTTAGGTAAAATAAAATCCTCTGGGATGAGTTGTAAAATGCATCATCAAAACGCTGAGAGAAGGGCTGTTTGTCTGAGCTTGTTAAATGTAGACTTCTTTAAAAATATTTGGTTCTCACAGGACAGTGACACCATGGTTACCATACAATGATCTAACCTACTAAAGATTAAACTACACACCATGTTATAAAGTAGAATATATAGCACACCCTTCTCACCAGTGTATAAGTCACCATATACATTAATGCAGCAACATTATTAACCAAACAATGAGTCCATTTATTTGTCGGTTATCTCATCGCTAAAAACTGTGACAAGTGCAATACTTTTGCTTGTAGTGGAGTATCTTCACATACCTTTACTTAAAGCATCCTAACACTTCAGTGCTTTTTTTACGTAGGCCTCAATGTGTCACATTTTTCCCCAGCAATCTGTCCAGGGACTTTAAAGATGTTCAGCTGTATTGTCTGTAAGGGCAGGTAAGGACTAAGGGTTTTTAAAAACCTTGAAATTCCCTGTTTTATATTTTGCCGTGTGATTCAGTAATGTTTAAGTGGAAAAATGCATGTTTTGCACTACTGCATAACATTCCTTTGCTAAATTTTGCTGGAGCCAATCCACCTCATCTTCACTTTTTTCTGCATGCAAGACCTATAGGTCCTTGCATCTGAAGATGTGGGAAAAGGAAAGTGATTGGTTACTTAATGATTTGATTCAACTCCCAGCTATGTGTTTACTCTGCCCTTGTATTACAAGATTCAAGATTCAAGGCTTTTATTGTCATTAGCTACAGTGTAGTTATGACAATGAAAATTGTAGGTCACAGGCTCCTCCAACAGTGTAACACAATAAAACAGATAATAGTGCAAGTAAATACAATAAAAATAGAATATAATAGAAATTGTGCAGAATACTCTATACACTGTAATTGGAATATTGATATATATATAAGTTGCAAACAGATGTTATGGATCTTCTTTCAAAAGTTCAGGTCTTTAACAGTATTATGCCCTGTGAGATGAAACTGTCCCTTAGTCTGGTGGTTTTAGTCCGGATGCTGCGGTACCGCCTGCCTGACGGCAACAGACAGAACAGTTTGAATCTGTATTCGAGAAGGGCACTTCTGAATTCTGCAAATCTCTTATGAGATGTTTATCGTTGATTTGGAAATATGGAATGTGCTATGTCTTCACATTTTATAAGGAATACTATCAATTGGTACTTGTAGAGCACAACAACTCCCACATCAGTAGCATCACCTGGTGGTTGAAGAATATAAATGCAGCCACACATTCAATGTTGGCATGTAGGAGGCAGTGTATCCATATCAATGAGATGGACTTGGATTCCTTCTTGCAGCTGCAGCCTTGAAACCCTGGGTTTCTTGCTTCAGTGTTTGTGGGTTTTATCTAGCTGCTATATCCTTCCTTCTGTAATAAGCAGAAAGAGCAGCTGTGTAGTCTCCCCTCCCACAACCCACCCTGGCACACAGAGCAGGGGTTGGTAGGGTCACTTTGTCCTTGATAGCTTTGGATGCTCTGAAGGACAACATTTCTAAAATAAATACAGCTGAATGTTGTGTGTGTTATCCTTTGTTAACTCTCCTCACACGTTCAAATTCACCATTCAAAATGTTAAAAAAACATTGCGAAGATGTATTTGAAAGAAAACACACTGATATAGATATTTATATATATATAATATATATCTTTTTTTAAAAGAGACACTTAAAAATACTTCAATTTAAAACAATAAATGTATATACATCGCAAAATAAGATGTGGAGGCTTGGAGAGTTTATGAGAAGATTATTAATCAGCAGGTCCCTGCGGTATGCTTCTTATTGAATACCACTCAATCATTGAATGCGGATCTATTATGTGCGTATAACCTTTGTTATACTGATTCAAAACAATTCCGTTTATTTCATTATTTTGAGGCACCTGATGGATGGCATTTTTTACACAAGAGTTAAATCATTTTTTTGGGATCTATGTTGTCATGATGCAGTAAACTCCATCTGTTCAAATCAACACAATAATTATCTAGGACAGCTATTTGACCTAGATTTGGTCAACTTAGCTGCATACAATGAAACAAAAATATGACTTTGATTATTTGTTTGCCTTCTACAAGAAATTATATATTACATTTTAGTGCTTTAACTCAAAATGTCTCCTTTTATTTAATGTGTTACTTGTATTTTGCATGTCATTTTTTAGTAGTAGTAGAACCTTTATTTAGCCAGGAAAATCAATTAAGAACAAATTCTTATTTTCAATGATGACCTGACAGGAGGCAAAAGGCATCCTGAGGGGATGGGGGTTGGGAGGAAGAAATAAAAAGACAGACTCCGGGCACTACAGAACCCAGGAGACAACACAATGACACAGAGCAGAGATGACAGGCAAAGCAGTTCAACATATAACATATCTAAAAGAATACTGCTGGAGTTCAATCAGTCATTAAAATAATATAGAACATTAATTCATTAATTAATTCCTTCATGGCAATGCATACCATTTGTATCATCATTGTGATACGTACATTTTAACCGTATAGGACCAAGTAAATATTACCAAAGTATTGTGTTGACTGTCAAACGGTTAAAAGCTAATAAAGTTTACCTTGGCACAAAGGTGAAGGTGGGTGACGCCAATGACGTCAGAGGAGTTTGCACATGGTAAAATTCACCCATGGGTCACATGGTTTAGGAAGGACACTTGTTACAGGTCAGTCAGTGGCTGGCAGAATATATTGAATATATTTATCAGAGATACAAGAAAACCAACAACATTCAATGTCATCCAAAGCTCAAGAGGAGGAGTTTGTGCATCATATTGAGGATTGAGCTGTCCGTTTGGTGTTTCCACAGCTTGTACACAAGACAACAGGTGCATCTCTTTAGCAAAGTTTAGTTTATTGTCACTTTAAGGAAGCACTATCCTGTATGTTATGTCAAGAACTCCTCCAACTAGAGAAATGTGTTGAGAGAAATAGGGTGTCTATGAGGAGAAAAATATGACTCGATAGTCCAGCAACATTTTTTACTAATGGATATTTAAATGAAAGTGGGCACCCATCTAGAGTGAATGTATTGTCTATGGCAGTGGTAACCAACCTTTTCAAGCCCAAGATCACTTTTTATTCCAAAATGTAAACCGAGATCTACCAATCCAATATCTTCCAAAAAACCCACTTAGGAGTAAGACTATTCATCGTCATATTTATTTTTGCAATCAATTTATGTTACAACAGGCTCAATGTACGTGTAAAGATGCACACAAAGAAAGACACAGTTATGCACAGTTATCTGTTCAATACAAACTATTAATATTTACAGTATCTGTTCAATGCACTATATTTAGTTTCTCAGTTCAATTAGTAGTATTCACATGTACAGATATTAGCCTATACATGTACAGTTCAATGTAATCCATATTAAGTTACTCTGTTCAATGCACAATATATTTTCAATGCTCAAGTTGCTCTATCAGCCTGCCTTTAATGAGACTGCTGTGACTGCACATTATCTGTAAGCCTTTTGAAATCTGGCTAATAGTTAGTGATTGCCAGCCGGAGGCAGTCAGTAAGATATGCGTCAGTCATACGAGTTCTATACTTGGATTTAATTATTTTCATTTGTGAAAAGGCCGTTTCACATAAGTATGTGGAGCCAAAGTAGGCCTTCAGTTTAAGCGCACCTGACACAATCAGTGGATACCTCTCTCTACTCACGAGTGACCAAAAGTCCAGGGTTGCGTTCCGATAATCCAAAAATCTGCTCCTAAATTCTAACCCTATCTCCTATTCCTTGACCTCTGAATGAAACGTCACGGGGTTAAGGGATAGTGTATAGGAGAATTCAAAAGGACTTAGGAGAAGAGACTGTGGTACTTTAGAGAATCGACTGCACTTTCACTATCCGACGTGTTTATGAAGCGCCAACGGACGTCATGAATGTGCGTCTGCTGCTGTGGGGAAACTATGGAAACAACAGTTTTCTATACAGCGGACTACAACATGGATGTTTAATAAGAACGAGGGACTACTGTAAACTCATCTAGAGACTCTGCACCGTGCTCTGATGCTGTTGCTTTATGCTTTATGAACGTGGACAACAGAGAAACATATTCTTCATGACCAAAGTTGGAATTGAAATAAAAAAGGAAAGTGAAACTTATGCTCGTCACCCTCTCCCTCCGGTCCACATTAATACAAATGATCCCAGTATGATTGTATGAACTATGAAAATATCTTAAAATCAATACAAATGTATTTATTATAAACGTTAGTCCTTAACATCTATCACTGTGTACATCACCATTCAAACATCTTTTAAAAGTTGAACAAACCCCACACAGCTCAGTAAACACTGTGAAATGTTGACTTTATTTGATCATTTCAGTAAAAACTAACGTTCATATTTCTGTTTTTGATTATAATACTGATGAACGTTCAGAAAAAAGCACTTTGGCAACTTACCACATAGGCTACGTTTTAAAATGCTTAATAAGCACCGTAACTTTCATGATATCATTTCTCGGTCATAATCGGTTGTTTCCGTGAACGGCCGACTGTTGAGTGACGGCAAATGCTGCGGCTGCAATGCATTGTGGGGCAGCATTTTCTCCTCTCCTTTCGTCAAGGGAGGTCCAGTGGTTCCTAAGCTAAAGGAGGTTATAAAGGAAGTTTGAAACCTCCTTTCCTTTCATTTGGAGAATTGGAACGGCACTTAACATGGCTGCCACTGACGTACTTCCGGGTCATTTCACTTGGTTAGGAAGGTTCCTAAGCTAAATGGACTATTGGAACGCAACCCTGATCTCTTGCTCTGGCCTTCAATTCAATGTCGCTTTGCATTTCAATGATCTCCATGTCAACACCCATAGGTAATGTAAACACCTCCTGCATTTTAGCTGACAGCTGTTCAATGTCAATGCTGAGCAAAGGGTTTGATACAAAACCAACTGCTTGCCCCATGTCTTGTAGCTCCACAAATCGAGCACCAAATTCTGATGTCAGTTTGTTCAAATGGGCGCAGAATTGTTCAGGATGGAAAGCAGTTTTGTCTGTGAGGTTTTGTGACACCTTTTCAAGATTTTGGAAGTGTGTCAGCCTCGCATGTCTTAACTGAGTGGTCCACAAACTGAGCTTCACTTTGAATGCCTCCACTGCGCTAATCATGTGACCAAGCTCTCGGTCTTTCCCTTGCAATTCTCGGTTAAGGTCATTGAGTTTTGCAGTCAGATCGGTAAGGAACCCCAAGTCCAATAACCAAGTATCGTCGGACAGCTGCTCATACTCCTCGTTCCTCGACTTCAGAAAACTGATGATCTCTGGCAGCAAATCCAGAAAACGCTGAAGCACCTTGCCCCGACTGAGCCACCTTACATCTGCGTGAAGGATCAAATCTCCATACACAGAGTCGAGCTCGTCCAATAAATACTTAAATAGCCGGTGCTGGAGTGCTTTTGCGCGAATTGAGTTGACAATCTTAACAACAACATTCATTACATGTGACATGTCAATTGCTTTAGCTGCCAATGCCTGTTGATGTATCACACAGTGATAGTTTACAAATGGTGGAAAGTCTGGGTCTTTTCTGCACAGCGCAACAAATCCTGAACGAACACCGAGCATCGCTGGTGCCCCATCGGTTGTGAAGGACACTGTTTTATGAATGGGAATCTTGTACTCACGAACATAGTCCTTGAATGCCTTGTACACATCCTCACCCCTGGTTCTTTCTTTCAATGGGATAAGGGCAAGAAAGGTTGTGAAGGACACTGTTTTATGAATGGGAATCTTGTACTCACGAACATAGTCCTTGAATGCCTTGTACACATCCTCACCCCTGGTTCTTTCTTTCAATGGGATAAGGGCAAGAAAGGCCTCCTTGACAGTAAAATCCGTGAAAACCATCCGGACAAACACACCTAGCTCGGCTGTGTCTGTGGCATCGGTAGACTCGTCAAATTGAACTGAAAAGTATTCCGAGAGAGACAAGTCTTTTAATACTTGCTGGGATACATCTTCGGACAATGACTGGACTCTTCTGGCTACAGTAGGTGCACCAAGTGGTACACTTTTTATCCTCGCTTTTATGAACTCTTTGTTTTTGAAATCCGCAAACAAGACGTCAGCTGTGGCGCTCATTGCTTCTTTAATCATCTCACCATTCGTAAATGGTTTTTTGTGCTGAGCCAAAATATGGCTAATCCGGAGGGACGTTTATGTAGGCTAGCTGCATTGCTCTTTGCTGTAGGCGTGATGAAAAGCGACTGCTGTGCTTTTAGTCCTCTTTTCAGTTCATCAATTATTTTGGTTCTTAATGCGCTGTAGGAGCCGCATTTAAGTTTATTTTGTTTTGATTTATTTGGAACCTTTATTAATGCATTTTTCTGTTTCAGTGAGAGGTGTGCTTTGCTCAGGTGAAGGGGGCGGGGCTAAGGCTTTAAATTGGAGGTGCGGTGTGTGACGGGAGAGCAGCAGGCAGCAGCAATACCGTCATTGACACGCAGACGCAACCTTATGCTTAGCAAAAAACAGATGATTAGGATCTGCTGTTTAAGTGTATGTTACATATTGTTTTCGTATTTTGTTTTACTGGAAATAAACGTTGAAAAGCAACTGAAACGCCCAGTGGATTGTGTACTGCGAGTCTGACACTGCTTCCGAGGCCCAAGCTCTACATGTGGCCAGGATCAATAACTTTTGAGGTGAAGGTTACAAGACAAACTTTTTGGGATTTTGGCCACTACATGCGCTGTTGAGTGGATATGAGTCTTTGAATTTACCATGGGTGCTCGGCTCGCATGATGGCGCTCCAGGTTGCCCCGTTTCGCCAAGGCTACCGCCTGTTGGCATATGAGGCATATAGTCTTCTCTTTCGCTGATGTGAAAATAAATTCATGCTCCCATTCCGGGTGGAAATAATACGTTTTTGATTTCTTTTTCGCGGGACCCTCAGCCATATCGATGTTGGTTAAAGATTAGCAGAACTTGGTACAGTTTAAAGGGGACCTATCATGCAAAATGCACCTTTGGACGTCTTTTATACATGAATATGTGTCCCCGGTGTTCCAGGGAACTCACCAAGTGTCAGAAAACACAACCCTCTCTATTTTCCTCCTTCGCCAAATCTCTAAAAAAGTGGCTGAAACGGATCTGAAAAAAACGGATCCAGATTTCAACACTTTCCTACGTCACAAAGAGACGTGCTCTGCTTATTGGTCAACTCTCCACCTATCAGGGGAATGAGCCACGGCCACGTGCATTGCCGGGATCAATACCAACCATCCGGGAGCAGGCCAGTGAGGACACATCCAATTTTGAAGCTGTAAGTTTTTATTTAGCGGTGTTTTTCCTGATAAAGCTATCTCTAGCTTGTAGTATGTAGCATGTAGCTTTGCCGTATCAATGTCGCCTCAAACCCAAATAGTAATCGGTTAGGTGTTTATATGTTTTTGTAACATTTTATATTGTACGCTCCGCAGTCTTTGCTTTGTCTTTTATTTTAATTATCAGGCATTTGCTAACATGTTCAGACATAGCCTACTGCCGTAATGGCCATCTGTGTGAAGGCTGTAAAGCCACACCCTAGCCGATAACACAAGTATTTATTCTCCTATTTATTAGTATTTTGTGTCCTCTAAAATCATATTGAGTAAGTTATAATAACAAACGTAATCTTCTGTAGGTAAGTGCCGTTTTTTGCAGCGTTATATGTAAAAGCTTTTGTGATTGTAGTCTGTAAGAACGATCAGATATCATCGATCTGTAAGCTAAGCTACGCTACGCTAATGAGACATGCCGTTTTTTGCAGCGTTATGTGTAAAAGCTTTTGTGTGTTTACTTGTTTGCGCACATGAATATAAATGGGGGTGTGTGAGGATACAACACTGTGTGTATGTATGCGAGGGGGGACACACACCACGAGTAAAACGGAGCTAAAGCCCCGTTGGTATGTTGTTGTTGACGAGGCCTTACCTAGCAACAGGCTAATTAGTGGCTAGCACTCATTACAGTCAGTCTACTGAGCTCAGCCCCTCTCCAACACATCATCTGTATTGAGTCAGAAACACAGCATGCACGTTACGGTTCAAAACTAACTCAGATTGGAAAAGGCTAAGCAAAGAGCTTTGCTAAATAGAGAGTTTTAAGCCCCATCTTTTGGGATTTCAGACGATATTTATCCAAATAGTATTTTCTCATCCTGAATACTAAATTGAGATGATTTTGTTCCAACTATGTTTTCTTCTTTACAGGCCAGCACCTCACATACTTACTAATTAGTGACAATTTGTACATCCTTTGCTATTATTTACATTTTTTTTTCTCATGGCGGAAATGAAAGACTGTCCCTGGCAGCCCTGCACTACAATGAAAACGCTGAGCGTGCACAACCCACTACATCCCCTGGAAACCCTCTGTATAAACTGCAGTTCCCAAAGGCCAGGAAGGGAGAATGCAGAGCAAAACCAGTAAAGACTGACCCCACATTCCGTAAGTGTTTAAAATATTTATTATACAACTATTTACAAATATAAAATTAGAAAGAACTTTCAGTTTTTTACATGCATATACTAATCTAAACCACATTTTTTGTTGTGCTTTTTTTTTAACATTGCACAGGCTACGTGGCCAACTTGATGGACCTCATCTTCGACCAAGTCTTTGTGGACCCTGCACCATTATGAGCGACCTGACAGGGACGAGGTCATCGCCGGGTATGCTACACGGTTCAATTTGGCTGCTGTCTGAACCCAACATCGACATTTTGCGGATCAGGAAACTCCTGCCTCCTTGAGGACAACGCAGACCGGAATCACCACTCTGATCCTGCGTCCAAGGAAGCCCCAGCACCAGCTCACAAAGCTTCTGTAGGCTAGATACCTGTGACGCCTGAAATCATTAAAAAAAATATTTAGTGTAATTTATACAAAATACAAGTACATTTCGTTTTTTTTTTATGGGTTCAAAGAACCGTTCATTTTGACAATAAAGTTCAGAGTTGATATCAAATGTGTCGTGATTATTCATGTTTGGATGGGTAAAGAATATTCTGATTTCAAAAGCATAAGGTTGTGTGTGGACTTTTTTTGTCGTACACATGGGTGTGTTATGCCATTGCTGTGTAATAATATATATATATATAATAGTACATGTACAATGAAAGATTGCATAAAGCCATATACACCAGTATTTATTTCCATGAACAATATTAGCATTCGTTTTACACTTTCAGTCAAAACAAACAAACCACTCACTGCTCTATTTGCCTCAACTGTAGTCCACCATGTTCAGCTCTGTAAATATTAAATGCATTCTGCAGGAAGAACACATTCAGGCACACAGGCTCCAATCCAGGATGGTCCACCACAGGTTATAGAGTCCTCAAGTTCCTGCATCCGTCTTGACACCTAGTGTGATAAAGATATATTGAATGACATGTTAAAATGTATTCTCTAAACAGACAACTTAGTGAAGCTATCAAAAATGTTACCTGTGGTATCTCCATGCAGCACACATTCTCCGTTCAGAAGGCATCGTGGCGCAATTTGCACATGTACACCTGTAGAAAGAAGTCAATAACTGAGCTTTTAAAAACACATGAAACTACACACACTGCTGACAACTGAGGTGTTGTTGGAGTTATACTTTTTATCACCCTAAGTTATTGAACTTTCCAACGGTTGTTGCACGATGTTGGAAGAAAAGGACTAAACTATTAATAAACGCAATGAGGCCATTGTATATATGCTGAAAATATGAATGTCTCCCTTTATAAATATATATATGTATCGCTGTTTTTGCGTTACAAGCTCTAAGTTATAAACTGTACACATAGCATTCTTGCTAATTAGCCAAAATATGAACGGAATAAGTAGCACGCATCGTAACAGAGTAAAATAAATAGGAACAACAGCTTGTCAACTAACCATTCAGAAACGTCCTGCTGCAACCGAGATCTTTGCACCTCCACCAAAACCTCCGCTGCTTCAGGGTCAGTCTCTGGATCAAATTGATAATACGCTTGAACACATGCATTGCTCTGAGATGACATGTTTATTCCACACTCGTAATCACAGCAAGCATGTTAACGTGACTCTCACCGGCTCATGCCCGCTCTTCTGCAGGGGGGCGTGGTCAGCAGGGGGGCGTGGTCAGCTGCTGCTCAGAATTTTCAAAGACAGGCTTGGAAAAGAGCGAAAATGAGCGAAACGAGGCATGGCTAAAAAATGATCTGTTTGGTATTTTGAAAAATAAAATGTATAAATATACCTTATATAGGTATGGTCATACACTATATCATTTAAATATAGCATGATAGGTCTCCTACTCCTCAAGATGACCGTTAAGATACGATTTTTAACCCCACCCACAATTGCATGCAGCAATCTATGGCTGCTTCTCAGGTCGATTAAATGAAATCCTTGCTTCCCTCACTTACGTCGTTTCCCTGCGTTTAGTCCCTCCCACCAGGGAAGCATGGAGGGACGCAAGGAAACCACGAGAGGCAGGGAAATGAGTTTTAAGAGCAATGGGACGTCCTTTCCTCCGGAGCGTCACGTGAAGCGACGTCCGTTTGTGATGACGCTGCACAGCTGTTCGTCTGGCAGCAGCCAGCTCTGTACCCGTTATTTCCACAAACACCCCCGCCTCTGTTAGTGCACATTTACTGACATAAACATTAGTATCATCTGTTGTAGATCCAAATACATGAAATAAAATAAGAAGTCATTCTCAAAAAAGATAAACGCCATTCTTAAAATGTATTTAAACGAACAATAGTTTGATTAATATTGATTAGAGTGCACAATAGGAATACAATTATTCAGAGAACAAAAACAGATATGTTATCTATCAAAACCCAGTTAGATTAACATTCATTGGACTGCACATTTTGTTTGTTTGTGTGGAGCAAATTAATATTTTAATAGTACTTAATGAATGACTGAATGGGAATGACAATAAATGAAAATGTAAAACGAAAAAAGCGATCATGAAAATGTTTCCAATAAATGAATAAAATGATTTTTGACCACTTTGTTGTTCAGATATATCTCATATTTGTAACTAAATGATACATTAATTGAAACAAAACACGGTATAAACTGAGGAGTGAGTCCCGTGAGGTTCATGTATTTTCTTCACTCCGCTGGGGTATTGCTCTCATGTCAAGAAGCATCAGATCAGTGCATGCACTGCCTCGTCCAATCAGTGAGCGATACACAGTAAGGGGGCGGGGTGAGTATCTGAGGATTTCATCGGAGGATGGTCTGGTGGTTCCTCGGTTATCGCTCCTCCATGATCGCTCCTCGATCCTCGATCCTCGGTCCTCCGGCAGAAATAAGAGCCATGGGACGGTACTCAAGATGGCGCAGGCAAATCAACTTCCGGTGAGACCGAGGACCGAGGAGCGAGGAAATGAAAATAGTCGACCTGAGAAGCAGCCATAGACGTCAACTCCAGACTTGCTCTGGAGGCTCGCCTACATGAGACGTTGAAATTTCGCGGGACAAAGACGCCCGCAGCCTTGAGAGCGAGGCGCGGCGATTAATATCCATATATCTTATACTATACTTGCACTGCTTACCGTTTTCATACTTTATATATCTTAGCATATTCATACACACTGTTCATACTGCTCTCAGGCTGCTGTGTATATCTATTCATACCCCTCACTGTTTATTCATCATTCAATTCATTCTATATTTTATTCTGTCTATTGTGTACATTACTTTTCACTTTACTGCTTGTTGCACCTGGTTAGAAGCTAAACTGCATTTTGTTGTCTCAGTACCTGTAATATGTGCAATAACAATAAAGTTGAATCTAATCTTGAGCAGGAACAAATGTATTTACTTAGTACATATAGGCTATCTGACATTAACGATTAAACACATGTATGCATTCTTTATAAATGCAAACCGAGTCAAGCCGACTCCGGAGGTGGCGGTATGCACCTTAAAGTTGTTTGCAATCCGCCAAAAAACCGAGAGAAGAAGAAGACGAAGCCGACTCCGAGCTGTCCGACTTCAGGCGAGCTTTTTGAGACCTCCCCCAGCTGCGATCGGCTATTCTCGTCGACTTTCGAGGCGAGCCGCAACGCGTCTCAAACAAGCCTATTTGCTCCCGTTTAGCATTATGGGCGTCATAGCCATAGACTATAAAAGTCTTACCCAAGGCTGAATCATAAACTAAAATGTATATGTATGCATAAAGGGTTACGTCCTTAGCTGGCTAATAAGTAACAAGCTAAGCTACCAAGCACACAAACACCTGCGAACGGGTTAACATGTATAATATTATCATTTTAGACTTCTTGGAAGTTCTGTTAGTAAATTCAAGTGCACAGCACGACATTTTAATTGTCTGGTATTTGTAATAATATTCCCTTAAAGGCACAATCACCACGAACACGGCTAAAGCTAAAGGGTCAAGTACAGTACTATGACTAACTAACGTTGTAGCCTCTATGGTTGTAGCCTAGCAGAGTGGACAAGTTGCTGTTAGCTGACAGTGAGACATGTACGTGTCCATCAAAGTGACCACGCCCTAATTTATGCAAAAACGTTAAGACCTAATATAAATAAAAGGGTCGTGTTAGAAAACAATTCACTCACAGATTCATAATCATGAAGGTGGAATCTAACTATATCGATAATAATATTTATTGCATCCATGGGTAGAAACATGTTTTTTTCTGCTTTAAAGTTGGGCATTTTAACATGGGGGTCTCTGGAAATTGCTCCTTTCTGCAGCCAGTCCCTAGCGGCCCATGTATGAACTGCAGTGTGTGGCACTTCCGTATTGGCGTCCCGGCTGTTCCCCACATGTAACGGCGTTACGTAATCGGGTCATTCTACAGAAAAGGTGGAATCTGGGTGATACAAATCTGCTGAAATATAGTCCTTCTAAAAACATATAAAACCTGTTAAATAGCAATAACTAACTCGAATCCACAACAAGTAGAGCTTAAAATATTTTAATTTTTTTAATTATTTTTATACTTTATACAAAGCTTATTTGTATAGGAATGTCACTGGTGTTACGTGTTACCAGGAAGAAGAGTAACACCAGTGACGGTAACACCAGTGACAATTTGGAGAAAACACTACAATTTTAACAAAATGGCTGCAGTGTCAGACCAAATATGGCTTCAGTCAATATCAAAATCGTTTAACTCATTTTCCCATTCAAATGTTCACCCCTAGGGCTATGCAATGAGTAACACTAATGACAGACTTGAAAGACGCACGTAAAATTTGAAGATAAAATGACACCTTTAACAAACAAAGTAAGAAGTATCTGACTTTCCTTATGTCTTTGTCCACTGCACTGTCTCAAATGATCTCTTGTTACAGGAGGCACTTCAGAGACAGTACATTATTTCAAAAATAAAAGCGTTTTGTGTAGCAACAACACCAATGACGTAATTTTGTGACTGACATTTATTTGATATTATTAATAATAATGTGCGTTTTTTGTTACCATTTCAGTGTTATATTTAATGCTTGTAATGTTATGTAAATATAAATTAGATGTATTTATTGAAAAAAAAATCTTTTAAATTAAAACTATAGGCTCCACTTCCATGTATGATCAAAGTGACAAGGCAGTTCCTTGAACTTGGCATTTTAAATAAATTGCAATTTACGTATAAAACCATTTTTTATTTAGTTTTTATTTAGTACCATTGCAAAGACAATCTCTATTTATTCAACATATATAATGAATGTGAGTATTAGGTCAACGTCATGTATTTTGGTGTCTGCAAAAGTAAGTGACAGTACTTCCACCTTTTCTGTAGAATGACCCAATCAGAATACAAAAATCAAGTAGGCACTGTATTCAGCTGGCGTTACATTTGAAAAACGAGTAATCTGATTCCAGTTACTTTCGTAAACCTGAAGTGAATACATTTTGGAATACTTATTGGAATTATTGGTGGAAAAGTTTCCTCACAAAATGTAATATTCATTACCGGCAGAACTGTGTGCACACACTGACACTGCACAGCGCTGCAGCATGTCTGAGCGAGAGACAGATGCAGCGTGTCTGTGAGGTCCCGCCCCCGCACGCAGATGAGAGAGAGAGATCTCTCTTTTAAAATATATTGAAAGATAGAAACGGACAGTGGCGTTTTCTCCTGGAGGCCAAGGGAAGCCAGGCTTCCCCTGTTTTTTCGGATTGTAATTATAATTTTAATAAATAAATAAAAACACTTCGTTTAGTTTCGGAAATTCTTTGTTGTGTGTTGCTGCCGGTCCATCTCTCCCCCATTCTCATTGAGTATTTTACAAAGAGTGAAACAGCGCCCCTCTAGATGTTATGGTGAAACATTAGATTGCACTCACTGTTGTGAGAGGAGGCCAGCCGAAATTGGCTTCCCTTGGTGAAAATGGAGGGATTGACCAATCAGACAAGGCAGCCAGAGGAGGATGGCTTCCCTTGCCTCACAATCCAATCAAATCGCATCAACTTAGTGTTGCAGTGACGCGTCCTAAAATCCGGAAGTAAGCTGCGCTCGGTTTCCCCATTGGTTTCCCTCAAGCCCCCAGGAAGTGCGCCGGACTCAGATGAAAATATTCGTGGTGGCCAAACGGCGGTACTGCACATCCGTTTGGTTGCCAGGCCCGGAAACACTTTTTCCCGTTGATTTACATGGGGTAAGAGTGGTCTGTAAATCGTTGGATAATTTTTTTTTAACTAAATAAACAACCCAGTATGAACACTTGTATAGCCCTTATTAAAAACATTCGTTCCTCAAGTTGTAAAAATGTGCTAATAACGTTATTCTGAGAGTTATTTCCCTCTGCATTATGAACGCGCATCTAACCCACGGGACCGCGCCCCCCTGCACGTTCATGTTACGTGTTCAGCACTACATGCGTTTATCTTTACCCATGGATGCACAATAACAACGGACCCATATCGCCTTACTGCCATCCCACGGAGCTGTAATAATGGATATATATTGCACATGTTTGCTGTAATTCATCATTTGTAAAATAGTATACTACATGGGCTGTATGATTAAATCTTGTACCGTAAATGTTGTATTGAATAAAGTTAATATTACCGACGTTAGATTAACGTCCCTGTAGCTTATTATTGCACTAAGAAGCTTATTGCACTGTGTGTGTATATATACAGTGCAATAATTATTTCATGCTAAATGAAGCTCTGTTGCTTGGATATCACTAGATCTTGTTACAACGTAATATAAGTACATAACGATTGATGTGTACATTAGCATCATTACTAGCTAGCCGCTAGCTGCTAACTGCCGCCTCGTTAATATCAAACCATGCTGTCATGAACGCGCGGTGCTGTTACGTGTACGCAAATTGACGTGCTTGATATGAACGAGCATTTTGGTTAAAGTTGCGCATGCGCTATGAGCGCACATACGGGTACTTTTCAGGCATGCTGGGTAATCTGTGACGTTTCACTCTCAAAAGTTGGGCCATTTTATCATCATGCGCTAATGAGCAACTCTCATAGGAATTAATGAGGCCCCGCCTCCCACGCTGTATCCAGTTCTTATTATACATCCATGGTTTCCCTCGACAAAAAAGCAATGGGATTTCTCCATAGGATTTTGGAAAATAGCTCGAAATAAGGTCAGTGGAAAACGAACCTGTTAGATAAATGCACGTTTTGTTCAGTCGGATAATATCCACATGTCTACCCTACTTTTATAATTTTCGAATCATAAATCTAATCGATGAAGATAGATAGCGTCACTGCACCACTCTCACTGCCGTTAGAAATTAGCAAGCAACTGAAGCAAGTGCAATTATGGAGGGTGGAGATTTGGAGTATGTAATCAAAAATAAGTGTACTAATCTTCCGCTACAGCAGCAACAACAAATACAATCTGATTAAAGGTCTCCTGATTTAGTTTGTGAATGAATGCTTATTAGAGTTTCGGCTGGAAAGTGCGTGCGGACCTGTCGGTTAGATAACAGGCGTGTGTAAGTCCTGCATCTGTATATCATAATACAAATGTGTGTAAAATGATACCGGGTGCTGTAATCAGTCATCTGGTTACGTTATTACATTGACCACCATACCCCCGACCCAAAAGAAAGGACGTATTATTCGCTTCCCCTAATTTTGTTCCCACGCCACGCTACTGGAAACGGAGATGGTTAGATAAAATGTGCAAGATAACGTTTATGTAGCATTTATTTATTGTCGAAATGATGACATTTCATAACGAGATCAAATCAAAGTGAATGGCCTGCTGCTGCTGAATGCATGACAAGTGACTGGAAAAAGTTTTAAAAGTTATTACATCGTTTCAGATAATAATGATAATTCATTCTATTTAGGGGCGCCTTTCAAAGCACCCAAGGACACCTTACAATTCATAACATATTCAAAGGAAAGGTTTTAAGACAGTACAAAGAATGCAGTCCGGGTGATGTTTTTTATGTGTGGTGCAGATGAGAGGGAGCTGTCCAGAATGACACCAAGATGTTGTGTTTGAGTTCTTGATAAGCCATTAAAACAGTAAAATAAGTGTCTCCTGTTCACCAAAACATACCCATCTGTTATGGAAAAATAAAGTATTCCAAAAGTATTCTAAAAGTAATCTGAATACGTTACATTTTTAAGACACGTAACTGTAACTGTATTCTGATTACTTTCAGAGCATGTATTCAGTATTATTCAGTAACTGATTACATTTACAAAGTAACCCTCCCAACCCTGCCTAGAAGTGATCCTTCGTTAGCGTGAAGAGTCTGATAAGCTTTATGCGGTCCGCAGTACCTGAGCGCGCTCCACTAGCACCCCCCAACCCCCCCCCACCCCCAACTTAAAAAATTCTGGGCTATATAAAAATCGCTGGCCCGCGATAGTGTCTATTGGATACATGTTGGCCCTTGGACAAATGTAGTTGGTGATCCCTGGCCTGGTCTATGGAGTACAGCACAACATGGCTGCTCTTACATCCTGGCTACTGACAGGAGGAGCTCTCCGTCCGGTAAATCTGCGCCCGAGTTTTAAACAGGCCAAAGCGAGCCGTGAGAAGAAAGAAATCCCGCCTGAAGGTGTGAGTGAAGAAGGCATAAAGAAAGGGGTTGGAGCAGGAGTTGATGGGGTAGAAGAGGACCAGCAACAGTTTGGCATCTGACACAGTGATGAGAGGGAGCTTGAGGGCGGCTGACACAGCAAAGACGGAGATGGGAGCCATGCAGACAAAGTCTGTGAAGATGAGCACGGCCATGCGTTTGGCCACGCGAGTGTCAGCGTGGGCGTGCACAGACGAAGGATTGCGGACGGTCAGGTAGATGCTGAGATAACAGCCACACACACAGAAGAAAGCCAGGATGTTGAAGAGGAGGAGAGACACCACGTAGACCTGAGCCATCGGAGACTCCACATCCATGGGCAGGCAGATACTCACCTGTAACACACACATATAGAGACAGGTGAACATCAACATATTCTAGAATCTCACAGTGTACAAGGGCCTTGCATGTACTGAATTATCATGATATAAACTGGAATTAATACGCTAAACAAAGAAAGCTTTAAAGTCTCTCAAAAGGTTTGTGGCCAAGAAAGCATTAAACAGACATCTACTCTTTATGGAAATATTTTTATATTCAGATGAACAAAGAAACTACATCACCAACTTAAGGTCATAAAGAACATAAAACCTTGAAGTCGTTTTTATATAACTGAATTTGTACAGCTTGTAACTTTCTTTAAAAACATAGGTTTGATATTGGAAATGCATTATCAGACACTTCAGTGAGCATACTGTGTGATATGATTCATTGTTGTGTATTTTCAAATGATTACGTTTATTAATGAATATGTTGATCGACAGAATGAATCTGCAATCATTTTGTTAATCAATTAATTGTAAAAAAAAACATTTGATGATCTTCAGGTTCTTTAATGTTTTAAAGACTTGAATACCTGTGATGTTGGTCAGCCACAATAATACATTTAATTATGTTACCATGGGCTCTAGAAGGATGACAGTTTTCACTTTGTTATCATGTTTTATGGATCAAACAATAAATTGAGAAATAATTGGCTTAAAAACTAATACAAATAACTGCCCTGTATCTAGAATGTCATCTCAAACATAAACAATATTGCATTTAATGAGTTGTTTTTGCATGGTTTGAAGCATGTTTCAATACATATAAATCAGTATGTCCATTTGTAGAAAAATACTTGACTCACCATTTTGCATCCCTAATCATATGGACTGGAGCAAATTCTGAAGGAACATATAGTAATATTTTTCACAGGGAGTATGGAGAGTGTGCGGCCTTCACAGAGCGCTCACCTTGCCGTAGCTGCTGACCCCGACTGTGGGCAGCAGAGCAGCGATAGAGGAGAAGATCCAGCCTGCTGTCATGACGACGCATGCGTGTCTCAGGCGAAGTTTACGGTCCAGCCGCAGAGCGTGTGTGATCGTGTGCCAGCGCTCCAGAGTGATCGCTGTTAAAGTGAACACTGACAGCTCACTGGCAAACACCTGTCATGGAAACAAACAGGCAGACATTTATGAGTGTTGTTATTTATGTAATGCTAGGATCTGCCTGCACAGAACTCCAAACACACCGTGAAGAAGCCCGCAACGCTGCAGCCCAGGCCCGTCTGCCAGCCTATGGCGCTGTTGTAGTACAAGCCACGAGTCAGCATGTCTACCGTTGCTATGATGATCAAGTAGATGCCCATGCAGAGGTCAGAGAAAGCCAAATGGCACATGAGGAAACGAGGAACGGTCAGTTTGGAGCGGCTGCCTGACAACACATGAGGAAGAGAAAAAAGACAAAATCTTTGTCATCAAACTGTTCTTCGTGAACCAATTCTACCAGTAAAACCTCATCAAGTCGATATTTTGTCGTGAGAAAGAGAAGAAGAAACTGATATCGCCTATAAGCAAAGGACAAAAGCAAGAAACTTTAAGAAGGAAATTAGGAAAGGAAGGTACAAATGAAGAAAGAGCACAAGGAAGGAAAGCAGAGAGTAAACAAGGGAAGGAAATGAATAAACAAACACTGAGAGAAAGTAGGACAGATTAAGGGAAGGTAGTAAGAAACACAATTACTATTGATTGTTATATATTGGTATTTCATACCTAACAAAACCAGAAGAACGGCTGCATTCCCCACCAGCGCGAGCACAGAGATGATCCACATGAGGGCCCGCAGGGGGACAGCAGTCATTATGTCCTCACAGAGGTTAAAGGCATCTTGGGTTGGGGTGCAGGGGACGAGGGTGAAGTTGGGGCAGTTTAGGAATTTAGAAATGTTTGGATTGGAGCACAGGTCCTCATTCCCCGATCTAGCACAAAATGACACAAAGAGTTCTACTTTGTTTTTACCATAAATACATTATCCTATTTACTTTACATATTTTTCAGATTTTATGTCAACAAGACCTCAAGATCAAGGCTCTGTGGGCAGTTCTATAGTATTAGTTAATTGTAATGATCCAACAATGGAGAAGACACTGATATCACAAACAAAACATTGCTTAAATATGTAAAATATATTCCTGTTAGTCATTTTTACATTTAAATATTATGCGTTGTACACCCTCACAAAAAATGTGATCAAATTGACTAAAATGTTGCATTCATTTGACCTAATAAATGGGTATATGTTTGTATGTTTCCCCAACAGTAAAACCTATACAATGTTATTTAATAGACTGTGTGTAAAATGGCTGATATGTTAGCCTAATCGAAAATACGTGTGATATCTGGGCATACATTTTTGCAATAATAAACACATTTTAGGAAAATAATATATATTTTTGGAGAGAATTCTAAAACAAATATCTTGATAAAAGCCCATAAAGTTGAACATTTGTTTTTAAAATAATTGTTTCACACAGAGAAATTAAAACATAAGAGTGCCATTGATCTTCTCATTCAATCTCTCTGCAAGAAATCAGCATATTTTGTTGATCTAATTTCCTGTTCATAAACCTTTTGGGATGATAATGCATGCATACCCATTTCTGTGAATCTTTTGGAAGGGACAGCAGTGAGACGGGTACGTCAGGTTGGCGTGTTGGAGTTTGGTGAAAAGTTTAACATCAGGAAGCTTTTTCAGATTATGTGCGGACTCTGCGATCAGCACCCGAAGTCCACTGAGGTTGCAGTGTGGCAGGGATTTGAGGGCTGTGTTGGAAATGTCCCTACAAACAAACACACACAAACAAATTGCTATCTAACACTCATCATTTCATAATTCAATGCCACATATCTCTTTTAAAGTTAATCAAAGCTTAAATTCACCTTTTTAAGGGAATAGAAACTCCAGTAACAAAATGTAATTATAAATTATTGGTAGAAAATTCATGACTCTGACTGATTTCCAAATAATTGTTGGAATGGAAAACACACAATAGCAATGAAAGTCTAAACTACAACAGTCTTTTCTTCTGATTGCTACTTAAATAGGTGTCTCTTTGATTGGAGTACAAACAGGTGAAATAAATCTCTCTCCAAACCAGATTAAAAGCACTTGGTTTATTTTTACCTTGAATCTGGCATGTATATAAGGTGTTTCTGAGCCACATTGTGTTTGTCGTTTTCTCCTAGTTTTTACAAGTGATGATGAGCAGCGAGAATCATGAGTGACTGCTGATGTCATGCTTACAGTATTTCCAACTCACTGGAACCTACAAAGGCGTTGCGATTGATGTGAGTAAGCTGTTTGTTTCCTTTTAGGGACCTAAGAGAGAAAAAAATCAAATATGTAAAATGATTTTTTCTTTTCTTTTTGAGTAAATCTTCTGTTTGTATCGTGTGTGCTGTGACTCACAATCTGACAATCTTTGTGCCGTTGAAGGCGTCACTTGCCACCTCCTCGATGCCATTTCCGCAGAGCATTCTGTCATTAGAAAGGGAAGCCAAACAACAGTTATGTGGCTCCAACACAAACAATTCCTAACAATAAACTCTACTGAATAATACAAGCTAATTTTAGTGTCTGCAGTTCCTTTGTTCGAAATGACTAAACGGTATGATTTCACAAAAACACGAAATTGAAAGTATTAACTATTATGTAAGACTTCCTCAGAAGCTGTTGGCAAAAAACATTTGTTAGACTAAGCTATACATTTAGATTCTACTTAAATGAAAGCGGTAATGCCACAACTTATAAATACTCCATTATAAGCAAGAATTTGCATTTTTAAAATGACAATGTTCTTGCAGAGGTGCGTCATTGAAAATGCTTGCGAATGTGATCATTTTAAAGTTGGAATGAAGTCTCTAGCTGAAAGTATGTGGAAGGAGAAGCATTTGGCGCAAGGTGTAGGTAAAAGAGGATTTGAAGGTTCCTCCCATTGACTTCCATGTTAAAAAAAGAGTTTAAAAAGCTGAATATTCCAAAAAGTATTGAAAAAAAAAAGATGAAAGTTTCCCATCGATTGCTGAAAAGGCTGAATAGTTTGATATTTGAATGGTTTCTGTAGCTGAAAGTGTGCTGAAGTTATTGAGAGCAAGGTATTGGTTGATTTGAAGATTTGAAGAACTATAGTGGAATGCTATAAATAGCATTCACACTAATTAGGTTTACTGAAAGCAATAATATGAAGTTGAACCTAATATTTTAAACTTAATATTATTGCTTTCAACTAACCTCATACAATTATGTGGAATCTGTTGACATAATACATTTAATTAAATTCAACGTTTCAATTTCTTCAGTGTATATGAGTATATTTCTATATCTTTCTATATCTTTAACAATTGACTTTACTTTTAATCTTTAGTACTTTAACTTGTACTAGACACTTTAAAAACTGTATATAAATTAAAGTACTAAAGATTAAAAGTAAAGTCAATTGTTATCTGAAGGAACATGTGTTTAACTTTTGGTACATTCTGTCAAAGAATATTTCTGTCTTTACTTTAGATATTTAACCTTATTGCCTGTTGACGTTTACGACTAACCCTGATCTGTGACGCCAGCTTTAAGGAATGTGCTCCAGCACTTAGTCTCAGTTTTATGACCGGTCAACTCTCGGTCACAGAGCCTAAGAGTCAGATAAGTGATTCAGTGTCTCCATGTGTTAATGCCCCAATATGCTCATTAACTCTCTGTAAACTAGTTAAAAGGTCTATCGAGAGATACGCTGGTCAGATGCGACAGGGCAACCCACCCGTGCAGTCAGAACCTTTTGCTGCTGTGACTTGTGATATGAATTCTCCGGCCGTTGACTTGTAATAAACATCATTGTTCAACTCTCCTCGTGTCTCTCTGAGTCCTGACTCTCCATTGCTGCAGAAGTTTCCCTTACACATTCTATGTATTATAATATGATATTATTAATTATAAGCATTTTATTGTTGCAACTGGTTGAGAGGGAGTTACTTTTTTACAATATGTCAGGTAGTTCAATATACAGTATTTTATTTACTGATGAGAGGGTTTGTATTTAAATAATGATTTGTTAAGCATCTAATAAACTGTTGGAAAAATGTACATAAGCAATACACCACTTAACTTACACATATAGTATAGTGGAGAGAAAGAGACGTAAGGTAGCATACATATGGAGATACTCAATGGAATAAAAACAAAGAGGCAGCACGAGTGATAAAACTGCTGAGAAGAAGACAAGTTGTAGAAACACATGCAGGACTTAGTGAAGAGGGCAGAGAGTGTTTCAGGGAACATTCATCATTGCGCATGTAATGCCCACTCAGAGCTGTGCGAGGGTGGCGCACGTGTTTCTAAAAAAGTAATGAATGTCTTACATCTTGCTGATGTATTGAGTGCAGAGGCCTCTGAAGGCATTGCTGGGGACTCTCCTTATGTCGATGTTATCTTTCATTTCACTAAGCAGCACAAAGATAAAAACATTAATTCAAATATGATGAAAAACAGCAGATATGAGCACAAGTAATATCAGGAATACATGCTGCAATCTTCTTTAAATCCACTTTGAAGCTGATGGATGTCAGATGGTTTGAAGAAGAATTTATAAATGCCGGGGATAAGGGACAGATGGTTTGTTTTCTTGATACTCCGTTCTGTAAGGACTACTCAGTGCGTAGGTTTTGTTCAATGGTGTGATTTCTTCTGGGCATATTTAACTCTGTGTGCAAACAATAGCCTACATGTTCAAATGCAAGTGGGAATAATAGTGTGTGGGCATTTGTGTTTAGATACGTACAACTGAAAGCTTTCGGCCGTGGAGTGGATCTTGGTGAAGTTTGGAAATCTTTTCAGCCCGGTGTTGGAGATTTCCCTATGAGGTGCAGATTAACCACCAAATGTTACTACAGTCACACTGACTGCAGACTCTGAACAACACATATTCTGTGTGGTGAGTCATCGTGATAAAATCAGACAATGTTGCATTCATTGTATTAACAGGGACACAAATGATTAAGTGAAGAGATTGTAAGATATTCAGAGAGAAGCTCATGTGGGGGATAAATAAAGCACTCCCTGTTCTAAAAAACACACATAACAAGTTAAACGTTCAGCACCCATTTAAAACTGGGACAAAAAGGTTTTGAATTTAGAAAGACAAACAAACAAGGACAACACATTTTTGAAAAGCAATATTTTAAATATTGAACCATAATATGGAGACACTTCACAGTTGATTGCTTTTTTCATATAATTTGATCAGTGCTAGGTGCATATACCATCTCTATTCAATCCAAACGACCCTCAAAATAAATCAAATGGACTTTTTTGCCATTTCTTTGCTACATCCAATGGATTCGATTTAGGTTTTTATAGAACAAAACTTTCCAAGGACACTGACTTCCAGTGGTGTAAAGTAACTAAATACATTTTCTCAATTACTGTACTTCAGTACACGTTTGAGGTACTTGTACTTGAGTATTTCCATTTTTTGCTACATTGTACTTCTACTCCACTACAATTTAGAGGTAAATCTTGTACTTTTACTCCACGACATGTATTTACTTTTCAGATTTAGATGAATGATGTGAAATATAATCAACATTTAAGTAAGACTTTAGTTCCACCTGGAGTAAATTCACAAGCTACCCTGCAAAGGCATTAAAACTGGCTGCACCTTTACCAGCTTTAATAACACTTTAATGATCAATCATTATAATCAAAACATATCATATATATTATTCTAAAAATGGGCCAATACTTTTGGTACTTTAAGTATGTTTTGCTAATACTTTTGTACTTTTACTTGAGTAACATTTTGAATGCAGAACTTTTACTTGTAACACTCTGGTACTTCTACTTTTACTTAACTACTTATCCCATCTCAGTTGACTTCAGCCTTTCATTTAAGACATTTAAATAATAATACCACATTTAAGAAAAGTTTTTTCAAAGGGAGGAATTTTGGCAATGAATTATAACAATTACTTTAAGTTATTTGAAAAGATGTAAACAATAAATGCATATTTTACATTGCTGAAATGAACAGTGTGTGACACTTGATTTATCTTCCACTGGTCGTGAGGGAGCCCTTAAAGTAGGCCTGTCTGCCATGACCCAATTTGGACTCACAATCAGCTTGAAAAACACACATTGAAGAAGGAAGAATTACACTATCACTGAGTTCAGTCAGACAACTCACGTGTTTCTTAATATGTTTATTAGAAGCAGCATATAGCTTGAGTTTGGCGTCTAGGCTCGGGCCTCATCACTCCACAGATTTACAAAGAACATTGAGTGATGATTAGATAACTATCCCCCGAGCCTACAGGTGGAAGCTGGGGTGGAAGCTGGGGTGGTGGTGGGGCAGGCGAGCAGCAGCAACATGAAACACAGCAGCAGGAACATGAACGCAGCAATAGTAAGTGAACACAGCAGTGGCATAGCGAGGCAGAGGCAGGAAGACCTGGCAGCTTAAATAGAGCGGCATGTTTAGGAGAATGTGTTTGGTTGGTTGTAAGAGGGACGAGGTGCGTCACATGTTAATGTATGATTGGTGCTCGAGTTGACTGTCTGAACTAGCTCGCAGGCTTCGCCACATTACTTACAAATGCTTTAGTCTCGTGATGTTCTTGAATGCATCTTCATGGATGTGGATCAGGTGTATTGCATTAATTATGGTTCTGAAAGGAATGCATATGTACCCATTAATATAACCGACTGCTATGACATGGTTTCACAGCTGCCATTATCGTGTTATACTTACATCGTTTGGAGTTTAGGGAGGTCAGAAAAAGCAGAAGCCTTTATACTCCTCAAAGCACCGTTGTCAGAGATGTAGCTGAGGAGAACAGAAGAATGAGCTGCTTTCTCAGAGTGTGCAGCTCTTTTTGTTCCATAACAGAGAATGTTGTATAAAATACATCACAGGTAGTGTAAAAAAACCGGTATGCTCACATTTCAGTTAGCAGGGGGAGTCTGGTGAAGGCAAACGCGTTGATATTCTCCAGCATGTCGTTCCTTGATATTATACTTATGTTTGTGGTGAGAAACAGAGATTAGAAATTACATTTTGTAGAGAGTTTTTGTTATAAAGACTAATTTAACATCCCTGTTGTTGCATGTTTGCTATTTCAAATAATTACATTACACATTGTAAAAAAACCTAATGAAGTTAAAGGCGCAATTAGAATGGCAGTACTTCTGGTTCCTGTTTTCCATAGTTTTAGTGATTTGATTAATTAAATCTCATGTATATACTATATATATATATATATATATAGTATATTATCATGGCAATCATTCGGCTTTACAGTATGTACCATACATTTTGTGTTCGCTATTATCCACATGAACACACAATACAAGACTAAGGTTTGCAGGACAAATATATTTTTTGACCTTTCTTTTTTCCATTAGTTTAGATGTGATGACACCTAAGGTAGAGTCACCACCAAATGAATCCAAACACAAGGCTGTATTTGTAATCTCAATCTATATACCAAGAATTTGAGGCCCGACCACTTCTCCTCCGTGTTTTGACTTCCCGTTCATTATGTTCCAAGTCAAAGAATAAACATGAACAGCAGACACTCACAGCCTCGTGAGGTTCTGCAGGCGGCTGAAGGCCCTCCCGGGGATCGCTGTGATCTGCTTACACGTGATAGACCTGTTGATACAAAGACCATTCACATCACCTCTCAGCAAAGATCACTGGAACATAATCACAGAGGAGAAATCCTTAAAAAGTCATTGGTGGACATTTCCACATATGTGCATGTTACTCAATCATATTAGGAATTGTTTTTTCACACAATAAGTAAACTGTTTTGTTTACAGAATATCTATCAAAGATCCCAAGCTTATGTTGCCTCTGGTGGTTTTGGATCCTCGTTGAAATGGCCGTCCATTGCCGCATTCTTGTAAATATCTCAGTGTTCCTGAGCCTTGACCTTCAAGCAGAGCAGAACGGATGAGCACACACACATCGCCTCCTAGGAGTTCACAGAACGTCTCTTGGGAATGAACGCTTCTTCTTTCTGCCACAAAGTTAGTTATTGTGTCAGCTGTATTGTAGGGTAAGAATATGTAAATCTGTGCGTTGCTCTTGTGTATGTTTAAGTGGATGATTGTGCTTTAGGAAACCCTAATTCTTAGGCTGATCCTCTCAACCATCGTCCCGTCCCCTCCTCCTTCTGGCCTTGAGATTCCTTGAAAACCTTTTAAAGGCCAACATAAAAGTTCATAGTTCACACCCTGTATCATCCAGTTATGTGTCAAAGTGTCAAACAACACATAAATCACTTGCAGTATTTAGCTGGCACACACGTCATTACGTCAAATCAGGGCCCTTCCCCAGTTCCTACACCATACGCCCAGTAACACTATTCTCAAAATCTGTCCTCACACACATATAATATGACATAGGCCCGCACAATTACATTACATCTTTTTAATTGTTATCGCAATTTTTGACATAATACCGCTAAAGGCTGTGATATTGCATGCAGGGATAATTTGGGTTGGTTGAAAGAGAGTATCAGTAGGAAACTGCACTTTAAAGGTCCTGTTTTTCATCAATATATTATAGGTCTCAGATATATACAAAACATATATCTGAAGTGTTTGGCTCGAAATAAAACAGATTGTGTATTGTAGCATCCCATAATCCCCTCTGTTTCAGCCCTGTTTCAAAAGTGCTGATTCTCTGTCTGTTACTTTAGATGAAAATAAGGAGCCACTCCCCACGTCCCTCTGAGAGATATTTGGTTAAAAATAACACAATGTCCTCAACTCTAGGAGGAGATTCAGATGATAAGGTGATGATATGTTTATGTATAAAAGTAAATCCACTCGTGAAAAAGTGGATTTTGCATAATAAGTGACCTTTAAAATGGAAATCATTGTTCGTTAGGATGCATTTTGTGTTCAGTTCAATATGTGCAATAAAAGAATGTTGGAAATATTTCACTTTATTTAAATAAAAAAAAGAAACAGGGATTTTCCTATGTTTAATCGGTGTCCTGAAAGCAGCAGGCAGGCATTGGTTTATTTATCGCAAGTAATATTAAGATGTTCAACAATGTTTTCAAATATTTTCCTGATCACTTGCAGGTTTATTATAAACTGTAGATATGGTCTTGCCAGCTTTACTGCTATTATGCTTAGCTATTATGCCAACTTTTAGCACTGAGCCCATAACTACTGATTGTGGGCTGGGGTGCAGACACAACACTAGAATAACGCTGTTCTGCTGACAGCCCTTGGTAGGGGTAATATGCAAAGAATTGTGAAGAAGACGATTGCAAGCCAGTAAACATGAACGTAATCTCTGCACCATTTCTACAAGGAAGAACAACGTGCATTCAACGTATTGATTATGCTCCAGGGATACACACAGTATGTTTTTGTGAGAAACATTGACAGTAAGTGTAACTTTAGTTTGTTTACATAAGAACTCCACTGGCCATCTTTAACCTGTGGACACATTAGAAAGCTTTGAGTTGCTGGAGGCGAGCAGACACACTCTGCATACATTTCATTAAGCAAATATTTAACAAAGACAGCATTTCAGGGCAGAATTCAGCCATGAGGACTGATGGAGGATTAGAGAGGAAAGTCTAAATGATTATGCATGCTCACGGGATGGGATATTGGACAAAGGCATGCTCCCTGAATTTGGATTGGTGTAACATGGTGAGAAATACTATTTTGGGTTGGGTTCCTTCCTGTAATATTGACATATGTCGGCTGTATGGGTTGAGTGAAGGGACACTTTACTCAACTACATTACACATTAATACATGAAAATCATAAAGAGGACTCAGAAAAAACGCTTTGATCAAGTCTGAGCTTTCTAAAGTTTGATACAATAACCTCAAATGACCTGATAATGGCTAGAGACTACAGATGTATAGCGAAAAAACAAAAATGTACAAGACATTTTAATTGAGCTTTTGAGTTGGTTGGCATTATAGGAAATGTACGATCACATGTTATCCAGATCTTAAAAGTAAGTAAAGTGGATTCAAATTCAGGATATATTGGTTTTTAGCTGATTAGTTTCTGTTCCTTCTTTTTTTAAATCTAAGTCTCATAACTCCAAAAAGAAATGCAAAAAAGAAAAGCGTACACATATACATGTTCACGAAAACCATCTACAATAGGGATAAGTTGAAGAAGAACTATTTTACACGAGGCTCCATATCTGCATATCCTTTGTTTTTCTGTACATTTGCCAACAAGCAGAGAAATGTATAAAGAGCTAAGAGGCATTGCCGTTATTGAAGGAAAATCCAAAGTATTCCTCTCAGATGTTAAATTATTGTGTAGCAAGCCAATTGGAATATCTAAAGTGGTTTAGACAGCACATTGTAGTGTTCATTAAACGTGTACATAATGTGTTTGTACTCACAGGCAATTGGTGCTGCTCGAGACATTTGATGGAATCTCTAAGACCCCAAAAAGATCTTGTTCAATTCCCGGGCAAGGTGACGCTGTCTTCATCATCACAATCATGAACATGATCAGAATCACCACCATCATCTTTGCAGGATGTTGTTTTTTTTAGGTGTGTACTCTTTAAATCTCCTTGTTTTTCTTCCTTTGCTTCTTCTGATTGATATTTTTTTGTTTGGTTTTCCGGTCTCTCTGTCTCCCACGTGGTGTTTCTCATACATGCAAGCTGTCAACCAAAGCTTACACTCCACAGTTGATATAAATAGTTTTGCCCGTTTATCAGTCTAACAACTCTGGGTCCCCGCTAGGTCGAAGAAAGAGAAGAAGTGTGAGGTGATTTGGGGGTTTCTTCCATGCACTGGTGAATAATGGGGGCGTGTGAAAAGCTTTTGGTGTTTGAGGATGTAGGAGGTCTCTGCTGTGTTGTGTGTGTGTGTGTGTGTGTGTGTGTGTGTGTGTGTGTGTGTGTGGTGGAATAATGTTTTAAAAAATATTTTGTTGTCCCATTATAATTTATATGATCTTTATCTGTGTATGTTTATATATTGATGGAGTTACATTGACGTTTCTTGGAAATCGTATCAAAGATACATAGAACAAACAACAAAAATACCGACAAAAGGGAGTTATCTTTGGCCCGTTGTTTTTCAAATTCCAAGTTATGTGATTAAACTAACACAAACAGGATAATTTTAGGGAACAGGCGTGAATCTGTTTTGTCTCCTGTCTCATATTTGTGTTGAAAGAGGAGTACACCTAGCTGTGATAGCGATGGACATAATATTCCTCTCTAACTGCAGTCACCACACGTCAGCAGGACCGACAGCCTGCAAGGACACTCTCTTTCACAAACACAAACACAAACACAAACACACACACACACACACACACACACACACACACACATACACACACACACACACACACACACACACACACACACACACACACACACACACACACACACACACACACACACACACACACACACACACACACACACACACACACACACACACACACACACACACACGTTACAATCAAATCATGTTAAAGCTTTTAAATGTTCTATTTGATGTGTCTTCAGTTTCCCACACATATTCTTTTGTATTGATACATAGTTGTGTTTCTCGAACTGTGGGAACCGCATGTGGATGAACAGAGCCATTTATTCCAAAGCAGAAAGAAAAACACAGCCTTGAGCTCCTGACATGACCACACACACACATTCATACATTCTCCCACAGTTTGGCTTATACACAAGGCAAGAAAGAAACAGAAATAGAGAAAAGACAGGAAGATAGACAGGGTCTTACATATGCAGCTGCAAAAAGGAGTGGAAGTGAAGGACTGAGGAAGAGGAAGATAATGACATCTGTGTGCATGTATGTGCTGATACATGATACATGCAATCCCTTGCTGATTACTTTGCACCTGGCAGGAGGAAATAATGTAGCTTTTAACTCTGCAGCATGAAGCTAGACAGCATCCTTTATCTACAAGCTTATAGATGCAGAACATCAAAAAGTAAATATACATTTTTCTCAGGATAGTTTGTTCCACGACCCTGATAGTGTGCCTCTTCATTTACTAATGTGGCTTTAGTGGGGCATTTTTAAGGACCACTGCTTTTGATGATGTAATTTCAATCACTTGCTCTCCTATATGTCAAATGTCTGTTAATGTACAAGCCTACACCTTGATGTTTTCCAGTTTATAATTTCCAGTTTTCGCACATTGTTTCACGACAGCAGCCTGTGTGTCTCTTATAACAATGACCTGACTTCTGGCATTACTTTTACTCGGCTCTGCTTTTACTTAACAAGATATTTACAAGAAGATTCAAAGACTTAGCAATACCATTGTCACACCTGCATGCAGCAGCCTATCAAAGTTGCTGTCATATTCAAACTGGTAGTCTTCAGGCCCTACCGACACTGACTCAAGTGAAATCAGTTAAAGCTATGTCTTTTTGTAAGCTCTGTCCGGAGCTTCAATCATTTTTATACAACTAAGATACATGCGTTTCCCCTCAACACGTTCTCACTCCCAACCCGTCACATGTTGACGGTCGGTCAGGGCCCCTCCCCGTCACTTTATTACGCACAGGGTACCCCTTGAGAGTCAGTTTTCAACGGGCAGGGCATCCCATAGACCTTCATAGACCTCCCATAGCGTTGATAATAGACGCCATGAGAACACTCCCCAGCAAATGCTACTCCGACGGTCGGTTGTTATTGTCAATATTAATATAATAATGATTTATTTTTTAATAGTCACACTCGATTTCGCCGATTTTCTTGTTGCCCCAGCTGGTCGACACCTCTTTTTTTAGCAGAAACAAAGGCTACATTAATGCATTAAATCGATGTTAATCCATGTGTGTGGTTGTGGAATTAATGGACGTGCCGTTGTGCGATTGTGTTGCCAGGCAACGCAATAATTTACAAACTCTTCAACTACAACCCTAATTATATTTTAAAACATTTTAGAAGGCCTCACGAAATACTTTGATGTAAATTAAAATGTAAATGTGAAGGGATGTGTGTAATGTGGTGATTGACATTATTCACCCACGGACCTATGGGTTGTTCCGCACTGACATTTTAGTTAACCGGACTTCCTGTTGATGTGAAATCCGAAAAATAAAATAATACTTTACTCCGAGTTTGCTTGCTTTTCTCTTTGGGGGTCATCACATTGTCAACGGCATTGTAATACACGGTTCGACTGCATTAAATATTACATATCTACTGTAGTTCGCTATTTATAGAGCCCTTTGTTACGCCCAGGTCCCCAGGGTCGTAACACCTGATGAGAAGACTTCTAGACAAACATGAGGAACTGCCGCCGAAACTGAATATGTGACGTGGATCATAAATATATCAGCAATTAAACAAAATCTTCAATTTCTCTTCACAATATAAGTCTCCTTGCAGTATCAATACTAATTCGGCTGACTTTTATATTTGATCCAATCGGTATATTGGTATATTTACACCATAATGGCGCACAGCTGATAGAAAGGGACACCTGGTGGTTAAAGCACGTTATTGAAATGTATTCTTTTCATTATTATATATTAATAGGAGACACAGACAGACAAACTAATAAGGCTTTATTTAAACATTAAAGAATACTTTAGGTTAAGGTCTTATTTTGAATAAGAAAAAAGCTTTGGGGGTATAAATATTAAGCCTGACAAAGTACTAATATATTGCTTTCCTGCAATGTTAACTACTGTATGTTTAAGCACTTATTTTAACTGATATTATACATATGTAGGCTATTATACTCTTATAAGATGTATGTAGATAGTATAAGAAATGTGCAGAATACGACAGTTTAATGGTGGAGGTATACACACATATTGATAGATGTCTTGTAATGCACTGTTGAGGAACCTGCGACCCAAGTTTTTCATCTCTGACCTTGTCAGGTATTGAATACTCAATAAATAAAGAACACAGAATTATTAAATATAAAACACAGAATTTGTGTGATTATACTAAATGATTTACAAATAAACACCACTGCATATTTACAACTGTTACACATGCTGATGTAACGCAAATGTTTCCAACTTGGGATCAATAAAGTATATATTATCTTAAGATGATCGATGGCTACTGCCATATTTGCACAATTTGCCTCTGAACCTTGACAAGTGCATGTTTCAGGCTTATCAATGAACAACAGGAGGGGTCACAAACATAATACCAGCTGTTAAATAAAGCTCTTCTGACCTTAGCTGTCATGTGGGTATATATTAATGCTGCCCCATTAGGGGCACAAGCAATTTTCACCCATTTATTAATTATATGTTTATTTGAGTGTTTGCTATCCCCTAAACCTCCAGAGATGTACACAGTTTAATACTGGCAACTTCTTATTATGGGAAATACAAAAACGTCTTTTAAAACTACAATTCCCAGCAGAGACGTGGCATAGAACATGTTGCAAAACCATAGTGCAAAACACACAATAGCCAGCATGTGTAGTTCTGGGGACGGGGTGGGGGAGGGGGGGACGGGGTGGACCCGTTCGAATCCAGTTTTGGACAGTCTGCCGTGGTTCCATCCCATTTCAAAGTGTTGTTCGACGCTCGGCGTAACCCTCGGCACACACTCAAACATCCAATCACAGAGCTTGAGGACTATCACAGGGTTTGTCAAGCGAAGCGGAGAGAATACTTACTTCCGGGAGTAAAATTCTCTAAAGCAACTACTATGAGCTGCTCCGACCCTCGGTCCTGACGGACTCCAACTTGTGTTTATTAATCAAACAAATAAATAAACACAAGGATAATTATGTGTTATTGTTGAGTAAATAGCAGTGTGGTTTAGAAAAGAATATAACATTAGAAGGAAAAAACAATGAAACAATACAGATTTCAGTATTCTGAGCCCCTACTCTCCCCATAACTGACGGCAACAAAAGTCCTACAATATTCGATTAAAATAAAGAAGTAAAAACAATAAGTGTGGCTTGATATTGAGTAAGAATAAGGTTGATAAACGCTGTGAGAATGAATCTGCGGAGAGCATTTCGCCGCGATCCCAACTCGTCTATTACCAACGTTCAGGGAGCTCTATGCAAGTCAATGGGACGCCCTGCCCGTTGAAAACTGACTCTCAAGGGGTACCCTGTGCGTAATATGGTGACTGGGAGGGGCCCTGACCGCCCGTCAACATGTGACGGGTTGGGAGTGAGAACGTGTTGTTCCCCTTTAGATAATGCTAACATGCTAAATTAGTTACCACCATGCTTACTGTAAGCACGTTAACAGTAGCCTACACACCAAACCATAATATTATCAAGTTTTAATATCTTGTCATTATGTTAGGGTCACATAGTTGTTAATTAATTGAAAATTAACATGGGAAGTATGGGGAGGTTGAAATAATATTATAAATTCAAAGCCCAGCAGAGTTTAGGTAAGTAAGCTAAGTAGTTAGACAATAGTTTAACATGTTTCTGCTAATGTGATCATGTGTGAGCCAGGGACAGTCCATCCCAAAATAAAACAAATAATAAAAAATATACATAACGTAGCAGCAATGTCTCCTTGGATAACACTGTGCAAAAGAAAGCAAACAATAGCTAGCACCACTGAGTTAGCCAACACAACACGTTAGTCAAGGCGGGCGTTAATGTGAACATTTCGTGCTTTCAAGGGAAGAGCCTGTGGTCCATCAATCGATGCACAACCAAATTGTTGATGTAAATAACAACGGTGCGGCCTATAGCCTATAGTTCTCCATCCATCCAGGTTTTGTTTTCTGGTTTGTGAAGATAATTAACGAAACTGCTCTTTTCATCTGTAAATGTAATTTTGGAGGTGTATGTTAGCATTAGGTAGGCTAACTGATTTGCACTGGTGTTGTTTCTTAATAAACGGAGTATAGCAGGTGCTGTCTTTATCTTAGCTGGCTGTGGTCAAGGACAACACAGCTACAGATGGTTACATCCAAACACAAGCCTTTTGTTGAGCACAGACTGTTCAGAGCAAAAAGACAGAAAAGAAAGACAAGGCGTGAGACAAGAGAGTCACATTTGGGAGGTGTTTATTGAAAATAGCAGGTCCTTGTAGCTTCTCTCACCTGAGGATGCAAGCTCAACCCTGAGTCTCAGGGTTCTTTCATCCGGTGTGTGCGAGGTGCGGATTTGTGTGTCTACTGTCCCAGTTAGACACAGCAGGATTTGAAAGAAAATGTGCAACTTTCCTTACTTTGATGAAGCAGGAGGTGAAAGGGAATAGGAGAAATATGTTGGAGTCTGCAACTTGTCGATATTTTGCTAGAAACTATAGATAGCCTATAGTTCCACATTTTGAGAAACAAGCTGATTCACTTTCTGGCAGAGTTGGATTTGGAGATCAGCACCACTCTCACACTTAAATATACCGCAGGATCAAGCAGATGTTAGCTAGCTCTTTCCGAAGTAGGGCTGCAACTGATTATTATTTTATTATTGATGATTGTACTTTCTTGGATATGAACACTATAATGATGATTAAAGGGAGCTGTCATTTCCACCCCTGCGCTAACACAGACATGGTTCATCTTTGTTCAAATACTAAGGTTTACATTTCTAACAGCAAAGAAAAAGCTATGTTGGGTGGGGTTACTTTGAAAATGTATTCCGTTGCAATTGCTAGATAATTTTTAAGAAAATCTAATGAGTAATCTGAGTACCAAAATATAAAAGTAATGTAACCTGACTATTTCCCATGACTTTTGAAGCACTTCAATATTAAATGCACTGCAAGTGAATACAAGAGAAGAATAAATATCAAACGTTTTATGTATTTAACTGGAAGGGAATAAAGTTACTTTTTTTTGTATCGTGATTATGTAATCCCGTTAATCCATCACTCCCTAAATCTGAGTAAATTGCAAGTAAATTACTTTCTCTATAAAAGTAAAACTCAGAAATTAAGTGTGTTCCAGAGCTGGGAATTGAAACATTTTAGTTGAAATAAATTAAAATATTAATGGTTAATTAATAATTTTTTGGAGATGCTGTCAGTTTCCTAATTTCAGCAGTGTATCAAACCGGATGGAAATTTCACCAGGAAGTGAAGAAGCATAATTCCCAAAATGATTAACTATTATTTAAGATTTCCCCCCTAACGCAATATGAGTTACTTTTAGTTTTTCCAAATTAGCCTCTGATCTCATATCAATCAATCAATGTTTATTTATATAGCCCAATATCACAAATGTTACATTTGTCTCAGTGGTCTTCACAGTTTGTACAGAGTATCAGTATGACAATACGACACCCTCTGTCCTTAGACCCTCACATCGTAAAAGGAAAAACTTCCGGAGAAAACCCACAGTTTAAAGGGGAAAATGGGAGAAACCTCAGGGAGAGCAACAGAGGAGGGATCCCTCTCCCAGGACGGACAGACGTGCAATAGATGCCGTGTGTAATTGAAAATATAATACATTTGCAACATAAGTAGTCCAAATGTTTGGAAATGCATGTGTGTATAATAATAAGATGAATCCACGAGGATATCCATCCAGGAACTATGATCCAGGACCACAGCCACGACTCAAAATCCAGGGCTCGCGATCCAGGACCGCAGGATCATCCATTTAGTTTTTCCAAATTAGCCTCTGATCTCATATGGCCTATTTAACACAGTATTTTTGTCTGCAAGCTAATGGAGGCAAAAACCGACAAACAGAACACAGTCCAGGCTCACTTGGGTAATATTTTATTTACTCATTAATCTTCAAAACTATTTTTCATAATAAATTTCCACTTTATGTTCATCAAAGAACCGTAACAATAAAAATAAAAGTAAATACTGTAGAAAAATTGTACATATAGAAAATAAACATGGTTAATGAACACCTAGATGTAGTATCCCATTGAGACACCGCCTTTGTTTCCGATGGCAACACAACAGAGATAGAGGGGAAAGAAAGCAGTAGACACAGAAGGAACTGGGAGGGTAAATAGCGAAACATACTAAACAAGAGAAGGGAAGAAAAAGGAGGTCAAGGCCAGTAAAGGAAGGAGAGAATAAGGAAATATGTTAATTTGGACAATATACTTTCATATCTCACAGGCCTTTTTCATATCCTTTCTTTCCATCGTAATTGTGCATGCATCTCACTGGTTGGTTACGCTGCTTGGAAGATCTGGAGGGGCTTGTTCATGTCATGGCACTGTTTGTATTGATATATCGTGGAGCTACAATTCTTGAGCTGTGGAGGGCTCAGACACAGCAAAAGTCCATAAACAGATAATTATACCGCAGCCCAGATCGGAAACCCATCTGTCTGTGTATTGGTCAACTCATGAATATTGATGAATCTGTCAACCGATAGCATGAAGATAAAAGGACGCAAAGAGAAAGAGAGAAAAGGGAGAGCCAGTGAAATCAAAGCAACTCAGGTCGTCATATAGTCAATGGCATCATGAACTGGCCTCTTCTATCTATTAGCAACACATGGTAACATTTACTTTGTTCTGTTTTTGATTATTTTCCTCGGCTGGGTTTTGCTATAAAAAAGGTGGTTGGTTAGAGCAGGTATAGTGGGCGTGGCCTATAAGACATCAGGCTAGAAAACAGGACGTGGCCTGTGGTGGACGCGCACATCCAGGCGTTGCACTTGAGTTACATTGCAACCCGCAACACCTCCCTTCCCCTCCTCCCACAAACAAACAAACAAACAAACCTACCACCTCTGGACCACCATTTCACTGCACAGCTCAGAGACTCAGGCATGCAGCACACTCGAGATGGTCACACTTTGAACTGAGAGTTGATTCACAGAATAAATCATGGTTGAATCCCACTGACTTAAAATCCGTTTGAAGTGCGTATTTAGGAATACTTCAAGCCAAGGTTGTAAGTTTATGATTGTGGTTTGTCACCTCTGGAGTTTCAACGCGGTATAAATCACACGGAGTAAGATAATTCACGTGCAATAGGAGCCCCCCCCTCCCTTCCCCCAAAAGTCTATACTTTGTTCTTCATATTCGTCATTGCCGTAACAATTATCATAATGGTCATTGTCATTTTCACCATTGTCTTCTTGTATAGTCTTCAGTGTCACTCATGAAGATATGGTGGTTCTTTAGCATTGCAGGTATGTGTATGTCTGCAGGTATAGATTGTTTATATTTTCTGTGTGTGCATGTGTGCTGTATGTATGTGTGTGACACTGCAGTCATGCATGACTCGTGTCTGTAGGTAGCATCTGAATTCTCAAGTATCCTGTCCAGGAAAATAGCTCTCCGCTGATTCCACCATTGTGATTTAGAGGGCGCCGTAAAACATCAGCACCACAGCCCATCCATTATATTAACGGCACCAGCCCTGCCTCTGCCTATTCACTCATAATTCACCGTCTCTATGGCTACACCCTGATTTCCCTGTCCTGCTGCTTGGGTTGGCACTTGGATTGAAAGTGTGCTTGTTTCTTCAGCGTCATCAGTGCTTCATCGAGTCCCGTCTGCTAACAGGGAGGAAGGCCAAGAAACTTGGAAGAGACACTTGGTGCTTGGCTTGGTGCTATTACGTCATCTTTGTTCTGGTGCTCTGCCTCAATGCACTCAGTCTGCCATGTGCTTTACATAAAAGTCTTCCTTGACCTCTCTGAGTCCAAGAGGAGAGGTCCTACTGTGGCAGGCAGGGGAGTGACTGGTCTTTTAATCTGGCTGGCCCAAAATGGTTCTTTACTGGGAGTTGAACTGGTGCTTTTTTAAAACCATTTGGAATGGTCTTTAAGATCATAAAACAAGCCTCTCGCAGAGGCTCTGCTCATTGGTAAATACTGTACAATAAGGGTCCATGCCCTCAGGCCAGTCTGTATGTGTGTGTGTGTATGTTTGTGCTTAAATGTACGTGTGCTTGAATGTGTTTATCTTTGTGCTTGCCAGCATGTGTGCAGATGTGATTATTGGAGAGTAAACATTAACATCAGCATGTCTATGTTGGTGTGTATGTGTGCATCATTTTTTTTTGGAGAATATATCTATTTATGTACATATACCGTTATATATAAAGGTGTATGCGTATATGTTGGACGTCTTCCGCCTCAGACGTAGTACTCCTTGTCTTTGTTCTTCTTGTTCTTGGAGATCTTGGCGATCCCCAGCGGTTTGTCCTTGGCGCTGCCGTTGGGCTGTGTGGCTGAGTTGCTGATGTAGTTGCGGCTTTCGTCCACGTGGTAGGAGCCCTCGTCGCGGTTACGGTACTTGTACATGGCGTAGAGGAGGATGAGTATGCAGAGGGCCGCGGCTGCCACGATGCCCACCACCATCCCTGTGGTGCTGCTGCTCTCCCGGACCACCTCAGACGGACCCGGGAATACCTTCCCATCCGGCAGAGGGGGGCGGGCTATGACGGGGAGAGGGGAGGCACGCAATGTTACATTACATTTTACGGCACACATTATTAATTTGTACTACATGTAGAGGTGATAAGTGGAGGGCTGCCGCAAGAAGATACAATGCATCATCATGATGAATTATTTGACGGGCACTTTACATAATTCTTCATGCTGGCAAGGGAAGGCTGCAGCTTAGAGCCAAAGCAGTTTGCATATTATCACATAATGTGTAAACAGATTATATTACACCGTGTTGAGAGGAGGGCCAGAGCACAGGTGCACATTATATCAGTTTTATTACACACATTTGACATTTTATGACACACAACAGCAGCGAGGGGCTGCAGTGTGGTGATATACAGTATGACACCATGTTAAACAATTGATGGGAATTTTCATGTGAATTCTTCAGGCTGGATGGAGGTGAGGGAGGGGGTAGAAAAGAAAGAAACTGCTACTTAAAGATATGATGAATAATAAGGGATGGTGAAGGGAGGAGCTGAAAGCAAAGTAAAGGATGGAGAGTTTGGAAATGAAAAATTCATTGTAGCGAGCGACCAAGCGGCAGGAAAGCACTGAGCGACAGCGAGAGTAGAGGACAGAAAATAACTCAGAGTCAGTGTGATGTGGGGGTAGGGGGAGTCTCACCTGAACTGGGGTCACAGGGGTCAATGTCTTCATCGTCGCTGGGACACTCAGCTGACGCCACCAGCAGGTCGTCTGCAGACTACAGAGAGATGATACAGAAAAAAAAGCAGGAACATAAACACACGTTTATAGACACAAACAGCCGATGCTCTGCACCCCTTCTGTTTGTTTTCTACATGTGTGAGCACACGATCCATCGCCCACCCGTTTCCCCGTTTGCAACAAACACTTTCGCCTGCTAGGCCCCAAGCAATGGCAGGCGGCCAACACCAAAGTACCAAGGAGAGAAGAAGAAAGGAAAAACATTGCATTCTGTTCAGAGCCACCAAGGGACAGTCAGTTATCATCTCACATTCTCTTGGCCCTCCCCCTCTTTTTTTCTCCTCATGCCTCTGTATCTTTCACACCTCCGTGCTTCCCTCTCCATCTGATATTGGCTAGTGTACATAGGTGTTGAACAATGTGCAGTGTGAAGCCAAAGAGAGGAATAAAACTCAAGTTTTCATGGAAACTTCCACTTAAGCTCATTCTGGTTCATTGAAATCACATTTATTCAACACTTCTTCATCAGCACCATGTCAATGACCCCCTTACATTCACTCTCTAACCTACATCGAGCAGCTAATATCTCAACAACCACTCATTCTGCGTGCCTTGCTCCCTCTCGATGGATAAGGCGCCCTTCCTCTCCATCCTTGCTCCTCCTGTTGCCATGGCAACTCTAAGTTCAGGCTGTTAAAAATGATGGGGAATAAAAAAAAGAGGAGTGTGCACCCTCTGTGAGACCAGGGCATTGATTTGCCATTGCAGCCAGAGTATGAGAAAAAAAGGGGGGGGATTGAGAGATAGATGGATGGATAAAAGGAATTTTAGGGGAATTGGGGAGAAGGAGAAAGAAAAGAAGAGGGGATAGGAGGAGCAGGAGGAAGACTTCAAAGTGCTGCGGTCTTTACTTAACACCGTGCTAATGTGCTCCGCATATTCATGAACTACTGCTAAACATCGCCCGCCTTGACGCTCCGCTATGAGAGATGTGAATGTGTGTGTGTTCAAACACACTGGGCGCTCAGTGCCAGCGCTAAATTAAAATTGGATTGTGATGCATTGCAGTAGATGTTAGTAACCCACAGAATAAAGGAGAGCGCGGCAGAGCTTTAAAAGAGAAGAGCTCTAGAGGCAGATTACAATCAGACCAGAATCTGAACCAAATCAAAGCACTAAGTGGTCGATGATGTCTTAGCTGAAACCGGCTGAAACCTACAGGCAGTGTTTCAAACAGAAATTCATTACGCTTTCTTCTCTGTCCTTGGTTTCTTCATTCCCTTGCCTCTTGTTTTTGGAAGAACATACAGTGTATTACGTAAGATTAGGGGCGCAAACCACTTAGTGTATTCATCTGAAAAAGCCTGCACTGGCTTTGTGTTGTGTGGTCTCGTTTCTGACAAGTCTACTGTGGTTCAGATTGGCCTGAAACATATATACAGTTATTGATGCTTGACTCTGTCTCTTTCCTCCACTGCCTTTCCAATCAGTTCTGCCTACTGGGCTGTCAAATGCTGGGAGCATGAGCTTAGCCTCTGGAATCCAGCCATTCGATAAACCTCTGTGCTTTTGCTAGGATCCAAAACCAATCAGCCAGTAGGAAACACCCATTTCTGTCACTGATCAATGTCGAGCTCCCATGCTCGAATATTGATCTGAAAGACAGCTATGTCCCCCTACAGGAATGTGTTCTGAATCCTAAAATATGCTAAAAAAAGCAGACAAGCAAATATAATAAGGCCCCTCCTCTGATCTGTGGTCAACTGACCCCCCCCCATTCAACCGGCAAGGTGTCAAGGGACTATCGATCCACCTATCACATGGGAAACAATGAACCCGAGGAAATCTAGAGACATGCCAAACACAAATTAAGTTCAAAGTGGATGTACCAAAGAGATATGCCCAAGAAACCACCGCCCCTCACTCTCACCCTCCTTCTTTGTCCCCATCTTTTCACAGTCTATCAATAGAGCATGCTGACATATTAAAGGACACAGATCCACAACGATAAGAAGGGAAAAAATACACACACAGAAGGAAAGAGAGAAGAAGTACAAAGAAGAATATCTGCATGCTAAAAGAGCAAAATCTGTACCTGAGCAGCCGAACAGTGCCAACGACCGTCAATGCCTCCCTGACTGCCTAGTTCACACATAGTAGCTGCACTTTGTCCTCACACACTCTTGCAGAAGACTCAACAGATTGTCTGCTACTTTCACAACTGGAAATCCAACACACATGCACACACACAAGCTCTATAACAGCCAAACATGCTCCATTGCTCTACTTCTATTTAGACACATCTACACAGGCACACCAGCGCACACTAAATCAGGCTGAAGTTGGCAGGCTGATGAAGAGATCCTGGCGAGAGAGGAGAGAAGCTAGCTCCACTACTGCAGATGGTGAGATAGACTCATACACCGCCTGCATTAACAGCCTATCACTGGAGCTCAAACACAGAGCGAAAGGGAGGAGGGAGGAGAGAAGAGGGGGGGTGGGGGTTGACGGGTAAATATGGAAAGATATGGAGGGAGAGAGCAAAGGAGAGTGAGAAGAAAGAAAAAGAGAAAAAGTGAGCTACAGTATGGGGAGGAGTGAGAAAGTGTCTCCAGGAGATGGATAGCGAGCGGAAGAAAAATGCAAGAGAGAGATGTGGAGAACATAGCATGAAAAAAAAAGGACAGGGAAGGAGGATGGGATGTTCAGAGGGCTTGTGGAAGTGTCTGGGTCAGCTGATTCCTGATAGCCAATCAGGTGGCGCTTGGAGACTCAGGTTTCTTCTATCAGTCTTCCCATAAAACACAGGTACACACACACACGTCCACAGACAGACAGACATCAAAACTAGAACTCTGTGAGTCAGAGCAGCCTCTAGCACATGCACACACTCACTCACTCACTCACTCACACACACACACACACACACACACACACACACACACACACACACACACACACACACACACACACACACATCCCCAGACAGACATCAAAACTAGTACTCTGCGAGTCAGAACAGCCTCTAGCGCACACACACACACACACACACACACACACACACACACACACACACACACACACACACACACACACACACACACACACACACACACACACACACACACACACACACACACACACACATCCCCAGACAGACATCAAAACTAGTACTCTGTGAGTCAGAACAGCCTCTAGCACACACACACACACACACACACACACACACACACACACACACACACACACACACACACACACACACACACACACACACACACACACACACACACACACACACAACCCCAGACAGACAAAATCTTCTTCTCGCTGGTGCTCAGCTGTTATGCATTATTAATCTCTTCCACTTTTCAAAATGCCCCAAAAAATACCTCAAACAACAAACTGTGGACTTCAGGAGAAGAGGGACATAACACATTCCTAATGAACAAAGTACTGCCGGTACGAGTGAACCCATGGGGCGAATCAGGCAGATCTGCTTCGAAACACACCAGAACACATGGCGTGTGTGTGAAATCGATAAATGGCTTTGCCCCGGAGCCCCTTTTTGAAGACATCCCTTGCTGCCCCTCCTCTGATGCAATGTGCTGCAATTCATGCCTATTGTTCTGAATCCACCTGAGTGTTTGTGTGTGTGCATTTATCTGTGTTCACTTTGTACGTACGTGTGCACTGATTGAAGCCAGGTTGGTTGCCAGGCAACACTAGGCAGCCTTAGTGGATAAGCAGTAGACTCTTTTATAACGAGACCAGCACACACACAGTTTGGGGGCCAGAAGGAGTGATTTGACGAGCTAACACACACACACTGCATCATATTGAGCATACATATAGCTCTGACCTAGTTCTCTTACATTCATATTGACTCCAGTGTGCGACTCCCCTGCATCCCATATTTAGCACTGACATCAGCATGTCGCCAGAGCAGGAAGAGTTTACTTAAAAAAAACATCAACACAGAGAGATTGAGAGGTGAAGGTGTGAAAACGCGCACGTGCTAACGCTGTCACTCGGCAGCGCAATCCCTCCAGCTCACGCATCCATTATTGATGCCTGAGGCTTAGCTCACAGCTCTCTGCGTTCTATTATTTATGCCTGAAACAGCTGGCGGTTTATACACAGAGGAGCTATTCTCTATGGGAGTCTGGATTGGGAGAGCGAATGCAAGCAGCAGGTAGTAGTGGGGCTCACTATCTCCATGGCAACTTGTATCATTGGGAGAAAAAAATATATTTTTCAGTGCGGCAGGCAGAGTTTTATAACACAGAAGAAGAACTGCAGTACACAAACACCCACAAAGAGCCTGGCAACATCGCACTAGTGATCTAAACAAAAAGAGTGTGTGTTGTACCTGCTGATGATGTTTCCTCTGACATTAGCATTGACTACAGTTACATCCACTATAAAAATGCCTCAATCCAAAATGATGTGTTTCTATTGTAGAGTCCCTTTGGCCTCAGTTTACTAGGCGTATATTATGGAAAAGCTATTACAGCCTCCATTAACACAAACATTTCCCCTCCTGTAATTCAGTGGGTAGGGACCACTTAGTGGAGCCACTCCTGAGAATGAGCTGTAGCACAAGAATGAAGTGTGTATGTGAGCCTTTTATTGATGAGATGTTTTTGGCTCCCCGATAGCTTGCATGTCATAAAGATGATGTTACTGGGCAAATAAAAATACTACTGTGTAAATTATTTATAAGGAAGAAGACCATTTTTTTTGCATTTGCTGAGAAAAGGCATTGCAATAGAGACATTTTGATTAATTTGAAAGCAGTTTTCTTATTGATAGTTGATTGTTTGGCAGTGTCAGAGTAGACACACATTCTTGCATTCCATAACAGTAACAATTAGACAGAATTGTTTACAAGTGAAGTAAGAAGTGATTAAAGCATTATTTAGTTACTTCACTCCAAAGAGCAAAGCAAACTTACTGATGATATACAAAACATGACCATTTAATCTCAACCTCACCTAATGGTTCGACCACCCCTTTTTACTTGTCCTTGTCACCTTAAACTTGCTTTTAATTATATATTTATAGGGAAATTACAAAGTTAAAAAACAAGTGTTCTAGAAGTAACACCATATTTCCTATTAATCATAGGATATATCCACTCAACATTCTTTAAATAATAATAACCAACCCAAAAAAGTAACCTTAGAACAGAGATAGGTTAATCATTGTGATGTCTAGCTGAATCTTGAGCATTTATCATTATCAACAATGTGCTTAGATCCTGGACTACCTTAAATTCATCTTTTTGATACATAAAAAAAAATCTATATATTTTATTTGTGTTTTTAATAGGGCCGGGACTCGATTACAAAAATTAATCGAATTAATTAGAGGCTTTGTAATTAATTAATCGAAATTAATCGCATTTTTAATCACATATACATATTTGACCTAAGAACAGTGAGAAGCAATTTTTTTCACATGGATTTTAGTATACCATTAGGCGCAGTCACACCGCAGTACTTTTCCCACAAAGGTTCATGAGAATTTAGTTCATGAGAACTCTTTGAACCTGGGGGAGGATTAGGCAAATGAAGCCGCTGACGTCACTTCTTCTTCTTCTGCTTTGGGTTTACTGGCAGGCCGCAAACCACTTCACGGCGTATACTGCCGCCCAAAGTCCCCGGCCGGAAGTCCCCGGAGTTGGGGACTGGCTTCAGTAGAAGCTGCTGGGAGTCCCAGCAGCCTTCCGAGTAAATCGCCAGAACGCCGACACCTCCTCATCTCCACCGCTCCCATGTTTTATTTTGTGTTGCCATAAGTTAGTCTCTCTGCGTTTCTGCGCTGGGCTAATGCTAATAATGCTAATGCGAGGATAATAAAATGGCGGCTTCACAACACTTTTTGGGAGTTTTACGGGGCGTGGTTTGCAATCCGCCCAGCCAATCAGAAATATAGCTCTTTTCTCACAAGAGAGCCGTACGAAAGTCCCTGCTCTCTAGCAGCTCTCTGCTCTCTAGCAGGGACTTTCGTGGGGGTAAAAAGGTTCTCATGAACTCATTTTAGTACCGGCTCTTTTTGGTGTGAACGCGATAAAAGAGGCTAACGTCCACGCTAGCTTCCACGCTAGCTGCTATATGTTTTGCATTGAGGTGATACTTGAGGCATGATGTGCTGCGGTGATATGCGAATTCCTTTTTGCATAATTTGCACACAACCGTGCTCTTATCGACGCTTCCATCCGTCCGTTTTTTAAAACAACATTTCCCACTGTTGTTCACTGTGGTTTGTTGTTGTCTGAAGTCATGAACGTTAGTTGGTGCTCCAGTATAATCGGTACGCCTGAAACTCATCCAGTGAGAAACGTTCCGCGGTGCAAAAATAAGTGCGATTAAAATGCGTTAATTTTTTTAACGCGTTAATTTTTGTGTAATTAATTAATCTTAATTAACGCGTTAAAGTCCCGGCCCTAGTTTTTAAAGGTCCCACGACATGGCTATTTCTACTGATCATAATTCCATTGTTGAGGTCTACATTGTTCAATGTTCCAAAATCACATTGGTTTCTCTGTAAAGTATGTGAATTCATTCTCTGTCCTACACGCCTTGTTGGAGCTCCTGCCCCCCCCCCCCCCTCCCTGTGAGCCCACTGTGCTCTGATTGGTCAGCTCGCCAACTCTGTTCTGATGAGTCCACCACCGTTACAGCGGAACATCAGTGTTTATGTGTCACAATGGCGTTTGCTAGCAACCAGAAAATGACACCAGTAATGACAAACAGATGAGAATGCTGCGTGGGGTCTGGGTGCCGCGTTGGCGGGACGTTGCGGGGCTCGCTGCTCCGCCCTTTGAGGCTCGAGGAGCGGACAGTGTGAGCTGTATTACTGGTTGCTGCGTGGGGTCTGCGAGACAGCGAGACGCCGCGGAACTCAGCCAGGCTGTGAGTGTGTTTGTGTGTGGAGATCCGCGGATGAGAACTGATAAGGCTGAGTGAGTGTGTGTGTGTGAGGAGCTCCGCGGATTGGTCCATTTGGACCTGGGTATCGTTACGTCACTATGAAAATGGAAAAAGAGAAATCTCCAACGAGGCGTTCTGGGGCAGCATAGACAGGTCTTTTCTGTGTTAGAGTTTTACTCGCTACAGGGTGTACTTTGAGGGTTTGTGACTTTGCAGACCGTTTACATGTATAAAAAGCTACAACTGGAAAAGCATGACATGGGACTTTTAATGGCCTCTTGTAAAACACCTGAATTCTATACAAAATGTGCGCTATAAACTCGCCTTAAGTGTAGTTTAAAACAATCCCACTCCTCATGACACATCTTGCTTCCCTCAGGCGCTTTATTAGTGGGTGGTTTGTTGGCTAATCCTCTTATTGAGTTGGAAAAACAACTTATCAAAGCACATTATCACTTTTTCATTACCAATTGTCACACCAAAGGATGATGAAAGTGGGTGATAGGACATATCAATCTGAGGAATAACATACAAGTTTATCTCTGACTACACAAAGCAGGGATTTATTGAGTTTTTCTTTAGGGCTGTCAAAATATCAGATTTGTCTTCAGCCTGAAGAATTTTAGATAGCAATATGATGGGGCTATCTATACAAAATGTATCTTCAACTAGTCTTATTGGGCTTTTGTCTCTTTTTTGGAAAATGAATTACACTCAGGATTCAAGTGTATGGAGGTGGAGAGATCATCTGTAATAATAACTGTACAAATGTGTGGTTTAAGAGGTGGTGGGTGTGTAATATTTACACGACACAAATATTTAATTCATCAAATATCCCAGTTTTGTCAATATCAATATGTCCCAACACCCCTATTCTCCATATACACGCTGTAATAATGAGCTCTGACCTGCTGAGTGGCACCCTGTTTCTTGTTTGTGGCTGTGGTGGTTGTGATGTCACTTATGGAGGGGGCGGAGTCAGAGCGGTTCCCTCCAGCTGCAGCACTGGACTGCGGCGTGATGGAGGAGGACGGCATGTCTCCGACCAGCCGCGCGCTGCCGTCCACCTTGATGTGCGGGTGCACCTCGGCGGCCATGTTGAGGATGCGGAGGCCGTTGTAGTAAAGTCCGGAAAGCTGACCCTGGAACATGCCTGCATTGCGCTCTCCTCCACCTCCACCTACACGCACCGTCGTCTGGCTGTTGAAGATGGTCAGCTGGCGACCTACATGGACACACGCACACACGCACGCACACACACACACACACACACACACACACACACACACACACACACACACACACACACACACACACACACACACACACACACACACACACACACACACACACACAAACACGCACACCAGGAAGGAAGGAGGACAAAACACACGCAAATACAGTCACACACACATACATACCAGTGGTCACATACGTGCATACATACACACACGAGAGTGTTTGAGTGTTACACAATCCACCACCCCCAAGCCATGGTGAGAGGATGGGATAGATTAAGCATGGCAGAGCAAATTGAAGCCGTGGAGAACCGTGGAGAGAGCTGAGACAGTGAGAGATAAGAGTGGGAACAGAAAACAGAGAAGAAGGAGAAGAGGAAGAAGGGACTGAGAAGTCGAGGAGGAGGAGGATGAAGAGGCAGCAGATGAGAGGAGTCAGAGGGTCCCGAGAAGACGGGGCTGACAGATGGTTGCTATGGTGATGGCTGTGCGGCACAACATTGTATTTGAAGGAGCAACAGACAGGCAGACAGAGAGACAGAGAACTGTTGAAACAGCCCTATGAAGCATGCACAGGTTATAAGCTCTAGGACTGCTCACTGTTAAAGGGACTAGAGGCTATTTAAGGAGCTCTGCTGATGTTTAGGAGGAAAACTTTTACACTTTTTTTTTTTCAAAAAGCATTGCTCTATTAGTCATTTCAAATTTACATAATTCTTCCGTGTCACAATACTTTACATATACTTTAATTTACATTTTAGTTTTCAACATATAATCTTTAATAAATGCTTTATTTTTTACAATTTGATAAAAAACAGAATTATTTACCAGTCTTAATAAAGCATCTTTTATCAGTACTTTTACTATTTTCTGATTTATTCACATTTATATCTCTCCATCGTCCCTTTAACCTGATATTATCAGATACACACTAACAAGATACGTTCACAGGCACTACAGTTTACACAGTATTACACACTACAGCTGCCCAACTTTTAAATACTAGTTATGGATTTATTTTTAGATGTTAGTTGATGGTGCACAATAACGTATATTCAACTGTCTTGTATTTTTTAAGCTCAAAGTTTTAAGGAATTTTAATCAGGGTTTTTACCTTTGTCGAGTAGCCAATCGTCAACTACTCGACCGAGCCGATAGGGGATTCGCTGTCTGGCGATGGCCAGGCGCTCGTTATCAATGTTGCCTTTAATTTAGAGATGAAAACACAGTAGTAATTACGCACATCCATACGTGGTACAGGAGCTGGATACAAAAAGAACAGCAATGAAAAGAAAGTAATGGTCTGCTCATTGTTAGCATGTCACTGCGTTAAGGTGAGCTTTATGTGCTAAGAGAAGAGAATTTAAATTCATTACGTTTCCAGTGAGCGGACTCTTACTCTCTGTTCATTGGGTTTAATTTAAAGAGACATTTCAGGGGTTAACATCTGAAAGAGCACAGGGAAATAATGTTACAGCTGCCACATACTGTCTATATGACTGACTGAGTTTAGAGTTACATACAGGAAGAACCCTCACACACACCTCAACACAACTAGCATTTAGCATTTTAACTATCAGCTACCTGAAGCCTCGACCTCATTGCGTTAAAGACTGCTATCCTATATTACCACTTTAAATATAAAAACAAAAACAAATATAAAAACAAAAGGTATGTTCAACAAAATACACTTTTTATTCTTATTTTTTACTCTCTAGTTAACCATTTAAAAAAGTACGACATGATTTTAAATTATTGTTTGTCCAAAGATGCACCAACTGTTATTATTTTCTTTTATGGTGAGAAAAACAACTGACACCCGAATTGAATATTTTCATAAATTACCTTTAACGCTATTTAACAGTCCTAACATGATACATATACAAGCTATTGAAAAAACTATCTTGTTTTATGTTTTAAAAAGTCACGTTTCATTATCAGATCACTCATATTTCATTTCAAACACAATAACATCAAACAAAGTTGCAATTGTATTTCTCAAACTCAGTGTTTGGATATAAACATTTATAGGATGTGATTCACCAATCAGGAGCTTGGCTGATTTTCTAAGGTGTAGTTAGCTCTGTCCCGGGACAGGCAGTGCTGTGGTGGGATTGGGGGGTTGGGCTGATGTGGGCGGGGCCTACCTGAGGGATAGCGCTCGATGACTGGCAGGTCGTCCAGTTGAAGGGTTGCATTGCCTCCGCTGCGAGTGAATCGAATTATGTGATACTTTCCATCGTTGACAAACTTGGAGCTCTCCTCGATGTTGATGTCATCAGTGCCGACATTAAACACTACTCTAATGTTGCCTTTGTCCTGAGGAGGAGAGACACGAAAAGGGATATCGTTTCTTTGTTTGTTTTTCAGGACTCGGTTTATTGTGTTTAATAAATCCTAAAAATGTGTGCTCCCACTTGTTGCCTGTGAACTTGTGTCCGGGATTACTACTGCATATGTAAAACAAGTTGTATAAAACATTTTGATGCTCAAGAGCACTCAGAGGATTGCCTCAAGTGTTGCACGAGTCAGCGTTAGTTTGGATGGAAGAGAAAAAGCTTGAAAATCTGAAATAAAACTGGGGGTGGATTAAGAACACGGGATGTCTGTAACCCGCTGCTCATCTCAGCTTTAGGCTGTTGGTCAAAGGCTAAACTAGTCTGTTTAGCAGAACACTCCTGAATCTTTGATTCTGCAGCGGAGTTGCATTGTTTGAAATGTATTGACAAAAACAAGGATTAGTGATTTATTTAAATTTTTTATCTCTGGTTTTGCTGCATTTGTTTCGACTGCTCCCCCACTTTTTAAAAAACTGTCCAATGTGAGTCCAATTATATTATTGGAATACAATCCTGTTAGTTTCTCCGGTGCCATTTAATTTCTTTAGACAGCCATTTTGTCCAGATCCCTCTTTTAAAGAAGATAATGGTTCTCAATGAAGAATGTATGATTAGTATATACATTGATATCAGGGAAGAGCAACATGTAAATCAACTTTAATGATTCATAAGTATGAAAAGAAACATTCTTCTTTGGGATTGTATTTGAATGCAGGGGTGTGCACTTACTATCTGCAGCTGAAGGTAGTCTCCGAGACCAGACGCGCTGTCAACCCGCAGCAGAGTGGCGTGTTTCTGTTGTGTGCTGAACCCCAGGGCCAGGCGGTCTGCTCTGGTGCTGGGACGCTCATTAGGGGGCCACGTGTAAACCACCACGCCTCCATCACGGCCAAAGATATAAGTGGTCCCAGCTGTCCCACACGGATAATTTTGTTTATATGCAAGCATGTGGATATGCCATACACCGTTCTATCTGGCATCAGATTGTACTGCAGATGGCATCTATGCTTTTTCTCTGCTAAATGTTTAATACACAAGTAATAATACAACTGAAATGTCAGTTGACTGGCCCTTAACACTTATCTGGTTCCTCGTACATTCTGAGAAAGTATATCCCAGAATACTTGGTAACGTTACTGCAGGAGGCTGACTGCAAAATGTAACTCATAACAATAACAGCATTCAATGGTACAGTAGGACTCGCTGCAGGGTGACTCAATAATCATCAAGTGTGTTCCTCGAAAGGCCGCTGAGGATAATGTGTTAATCGTGTCGTGTAACGAGGGCATTATTACAGAGAATTACAATAACCAAACTGGACATTTAGCAGGTGCTGTTTTTGTGCCACTTATGAATCAACAGTTGACAGTGCCCTCACCTGGTGGCTCTGATATCATGCACACAAAAACATGTTTGATTCAGCGTTTCCAACCAAAGCATGTGATTGCATAGATTTGAGACATGCAGTTATATATTAAGGTGTGTTTTCTGCAGTTTAGAGACATTTAGAGTGAGGATTGACGCATAGTGTTGCTATAGATTCTACAAAATGTGTTTATTTAACATTCTTAGTGCAGCCGTCCACACCGAGTGCTGAGGGAGATAATGGAAAGCAGAGACTCACCATCATTGCATAGCGGCCCAGCATACGACGTCATGCTGCAGTCGCAGGTGAAGCCCTCCCACTGCTGCAAACAAACTCCCTGATTTGAACAAGAGTCTTCTTGACATGTAGTGCTGGGACCTGCAGTGACAGAGAGGTGGTGGTGGGGGGGGAGTTGCAAAAGTCAGGATACATACTTTTATGATTTTGTCTGGAGCCCATTGTTTTTTCACAACAGTATGCCAGTACTGTCTGGTTATTTTTTAGACCGCATTTCCTTGAGACATTTTGGGTAGACTGTTGTTGTGCTGCAATGATGTTATGATTAGTAGTGTTAGTAGGAGATCTTTATGAGACTACGATATGGTGGATAGGCTCCCATTCTTTACACTGACAAAATATGCTTGATCATGATTATAAACTGAACCAAAACTGAACTGGAATCTGTGTTACGAGGTGATAAGAGCCAAAAATGTGGAGAGCATGCAGGAGGTGAGCCTGGATGAGTGGGGCAAGGACAGGAGGAGCGGTTAAACATAAGAAGGCAGAGTTATGTTTAAAGGCCTTCATCTCAATACTCTCTCTTCAGCAGTCGGTCCCCGTTTACTCCACGCCTTGTGTTAAAAACACACAGGAGGACAATGACTACATTTACATGCCCACTATTGTTACACTTTATTCTGAATTTGGCAATACTCACAATTTCACAAGTCATATATGGTTTGAACATACGGAATAAGGCCTTTTCTGAATGTAGCATTATCAGATTAAGAAATATGTGATATTATTCAGGTTTTACGAGCCTTCTTTGTGAAGAGAATACAATTCATTCAGAATATGCATCCTTATTGTGGTTTTAACTTTAGTTATGTTCATTTTATAAAAACATGCCAGAAAGAGAAGCCCCATTTCTATTCGGAATAAAAAACACACCTACTTTTAAACATCATCGAAGAATATGAACAGGTTTTTAAATATTCCTAAATAATCGCTACCTCGTCAAAAAGGTGGCTGATGTAATGAAAGAGGGAATGTTTGCACAGTAAAATTAGTATGCCCCCAATGGAAAAATACAGAAACAATCCTATTTAGATGCCTGCAATGGTAATATGAGTTAATTATTTATTTTCATTAGCCATTTAAATTGCTTAATAGGAATATTGTCTATTTCAGAATAAGGGCATCAAATGAATATTTAGTGCATGTAAACGCAGTTAAAGCTCTAAACTTAGTTCTCTTTTGATGTATTTTTAACATGAGGCGTGGAGGAAAGGGTGTGAAATGATTCACAAATGGAGTATTGAAGGTTAGGTTGGGAGTCAGTAGGAGGGTTAGACAGCATGCTGCTAAGCAACCCGGGTGGTGGAGCTGTGTCGACTCAGGTCGGGCGGTGGTGATGTCACTACTGTGATGAAGTCACTACGGTGGCTAGGAGAGGACAGGTCACCTTTGACCTTTGACTCTGGATCACTGTGATCCACACAAGACTGGACACCACTGGGTAGTTTCAACACACACACACATACATACACACACCCTCACACACACACACACACACACACACACACACACACACACACACACACACACACACACACACACACACACACACACACACACACACACACACACACACACACACACACACACACACACACACACACACACACACACACACACACACACACACACACACACAAGGTTTTTTCCACTCTCATACACGTGTCTCACATGCTCACACAAAGCGATATACCTTGCAAGTCAGCTTTCATCAATGTAACTTTTGTCAGCCAAACAAAAAAGCAAACAAGCAAATTAAGTTAGATGGTTAGTCAATGCACACAGATGCCTGTGAACTGTAGAAAGAGTGGAAGAAAGAGAAAACACAATGTGCAGAAAGATCGAGGAGGAGATGAGAACCAAAAGAGTAACATTTACATAGAATAGACCAAAAGCTGGGTTAGTGGGTTATCCAAATCACACAGAGCATGAGGTAAATGGAAAAAGAAAGAAAAAGCAGAAGGGACATGGGACCGGGACAGATCTACGGTTGTGATTTCCGAGTTTGCACCTCACCTTCACAGCCTCTCTCCACCTGTCCAATGGTTGCAAGTGCATCAGCCAAAAGGTCAGGGAGTCGGCCATTTAGATCAACTGTTGCTAGGCAACCCTGGAAGCCCTCGCGGGAGTGGACCAGCTTCGGCAGTTCTCGGTACATCTCTTTGGAGACGCCCCCGATGTACAGGTCACCTGGGGATGATCAAAACAATGAATCAATATATAAAACATGTGTTATTTATAACAGAGAAAAAAGATACATACACAGTAGAACTGTGTATGTATAAGTAGTTAAGTACATGTCAGCTCCTGTTGTTGAGGTGTTATCACTGCTTGTATTTGTTGCATACCCTTTAAGTCGAGGTTCTTGGCACCCATGGTGGTCTGCGTGGTGACTTTGGTGTCAATCTTGACCGTGTGGAGATTGTTAGTGTCTCTGGAGATGTGTACGTTGTGCCAGTGGTTATCATTTAGAGGACTGTTAGAGTTGCCCTTGATCAGGTGTGCTCCATTGCCCAGGTCAGAAATGTAGTGTAGGTAGCTAGAAAGGGAACCAAAAAGAAGAGAGGAAAGAAAAAAGACAAATTAATCATATTCATAATGAAGAACAACACAGGGTCATACACTTCAGGGCATCTGTCTTCAAGAACCGTAATTAATTAATTAATTAATTAATTACCATTAACACATATTTAACTGCATATTAATAATTTCCTTTGCAAGACATTGAGTAATGTAAATACCACAGCTCACCCTTTAACTAGCTCTATCACAATGAAGTCGTTGCCGTCTCCCCTGTTGTAGAGGACCAGGCCGTCGGGGGACGTGGTCTTGAACTGCATGAAGACGTGCATGGAGTAGTAGGCCTGCAGCGTGGGCAACGTGACAAAGCTGGAGCGGGAGCGGAAGGTGACGGGGTCAGCCACGATGCTCTTATAGCCAATAACAGCGTTGAGCTCGCAGTAGTCGATGTCGCCGTTCTTGCACAGGTCAATGTAGGGCATGCCGTTCAATGTCAGGCCCTGAAGGTGGCCGATGAAATTGGAAGGCACGGCAGGCATGAAGCGCTTCTCCGTCACAATACCCGTCTCCACATTGTGGAACTCCAACTGGGTGTGGTCGCCCGCCATCTGACCTGGTGGCGGGTAAACTTCAGAGGTGAGGGCTACGGACACTTGGGTTTCAAGTGGAACTGTTCCAACAATAAAGCTAATTCTCATCCTATTATGTAAACAGTTGAACTAACAGTGATCACAAACTAATTTCAACTGCGAACTTTCCCAAAAAGTATATAGAAAGTATTAATGCAGATTGCATATATTTTATGAATATTGCAAGATCATAATCATTGGTAGAACTTTATTTCCCACAATGATCGCTGTGTAGTCGTAAAATGTTCAGAAGCAGACAAAGTATGGTCCATACGACACCTTATTCTATACTAGTGTTTTGATGTACAGTTATGATTAAAAGTCATTATTCAGAATAATTAACTTACACAGGTACAGAAGTTGTCTAATTTTTTTTTATAAATCCCTTAATATTGGTTTTTTAGCATAACATACAATTAAAATCAACCAGGAATGTGTCAGATAGAACATTTGTATACAAAATACAAGCAGATGAGATTAATTTTATGGTGAAAATCTAAAAGGGATAAAAGGTAATGCTGCTGTGGTTACCTTCGACAGGCTGCAGGTCGTCTACGGTGAGTTTCAGGCCCTTGCCACGCCGGACTACTCTCACCGTGTGCCACTCATTATCATTGAGGCCCAAGCCCGCAAAGATGGTCTCTGGACCTTTACCTACACATAGCCCAGAGCACCGTTAACATAATGCACACAGAGGTGGAGAGAGACAAATAGAGACAGGCAGAGCAGGTAGAAATCCAGAGACAGAGACAGAAGAAGAAGCCAGGCAAGTTGAATTCAAATTTAAGGACAGGAGGAAGGGAGGAAATGGAGGGAAATAGCTGAGGAAAGGGGGAACCATACATATCCTGGGGAGACGAAAAACCTGTGTCAAAACAAAGATAGACAGACAGGTGACTTTGCAGATACAGCGGGATGGATGATGTGACACAGATACACAGAAAGATTAACATACATTGATGCCTAAGATGGAGACTGAGTCACACAGGCCTACACTGAGAAAATCCATCTGTGGACACATCACACAGCAATGATGACCACCTACTTCCCACACATGCAGAGACAGCACATTTGCACCCCCATGACTCCTTAACTGCCCTTGCACATTTAACATATAATAGCCTGTGTCCATATGCAGGGTCTTCCCTTTGTTTCTTCACAAGACTGCACTACCGCAACATGACTCATGATGGCACTAGACACACAGCGGATCAGCAGAGAGCTCTCCAAGGTGCTGATGTGCAGCAGGATGGAAGAAGCTGAGCTGTCCTCTCATGATGTCTCTCTCTCTGCATCTACCAGCTCATATCTTCACATAGTCCACTGCACACATTTGACAGACTCACTGTCCCTAAAACCTGGGTGTCCCCTAGCTCCTGCTCACTACATGCACCCTACCAACCTTGAACACAACACCCACCATCCCCCCAAACACACACACACACACACACACACACACACACACACACACACACTCACACACACACACACACACACACACACACACACACACACACACACACACACACACACACACACACACACACACACACACACACACACACACACACACACACACACACACACACACACACACTCCATCTTCCTCCAAGCCCTGTTGATTTGAGTCAGCCTGCTTATAGTGACCTATAGGAGGTAATGATGGGGGAGGTGAGAAGTAAACTGACCCGAACGGATTCTGCTGCAGAAAATGTCAAGCTTGCCTTCATCACTCATGGAGGCAGGCAGGGGCGCACACACACACACCCATATAGGTAGAGAAATAAAGGGAGGCTCGCTGACATACAAACAAAATACGAAAAGTCAATTAAAATACTTCAATGTGTGTGTGTATTTGCAAAGCTAAAATAGTGTGTTCAGAGAGGACACAGGGTTCCCCTGAGGAGACTCAGCTGTGCTCTGGGCATGAGCATCTCATCCTTTTACCATGGATCACTGCCTAACACTGAGTGAAGGAGAGAATATGTGCATGTGTGTGTGACTTAATAAGTGTGTGTGTGTGTGTGTATTTTTGCATATGTAGCCAAATAATCAAAGAGCAGAACGCAGTGAGAGTGAGGCAGTGATCTGTGTCAACCTGGGAACACGGGGAGGCAAAAATACATGCGGATAAACACATAGACAAAGTCACACACACACAAAGTCACACACACACACACACACACACACACACACAACACACACACACACACACACACACACACACACACACACACACACACACACACACACACCACACACACACACACACACACACACACACACACACACACACACACACACACACACAGCACCAATTTTGGGTCAGTGCTAACAATGCGTTCAGCTGCATGTTGAGCTTGGTTTAAAGTAAAGCTAGTAGTGGTGGCTGTGGCGGGCAGCAGACAGTCTGAACATTGCTCTGTGATGTGAAAAAAGAAAAAAGAAAAGTGACAAAAAGGAGTTGTTTGTAGCAATGCAAATGCAATTCAAATCAAAAGACACAAGCTAGTGGAGATTATAAGAGCGGGATAATGAAAACAAAACGACTAAAAGCGTTTCATATTTCACTAGCTCCCAATAACAAATGGCTTTTCTGCTGGATGAGCCTTGAATCACTCCCATGCCGAGGCTTTTATTTGACTGCTGAGTGGACTCTTCCAATGGTGCCTGGCTGTTTAATATTTGTATATCAAATGTTTAATTTATTGTATGCACAACGGTGTGCCAGAAAAGTGGCTGCCTACTTAAATGTTCATTGAGACAACCGGTCTAAAATTGTCCGACAGACATGCGGGATAACAACAGTGCTGTGTGGCTAATAGGGTTTCTATGGCAACTGCAGTCGTCCATTTCACCACCTCTTTGCCGCCACAGAGCATTCGTCTCTCTCCCTCCCTCTCCCTCGCTTTCTCTGTGGTCGTGACAGAGAGAAACTCCACGTGAGGGAATTAAACTTCATCAGGGATTCAGCTCCACTCACAGCAGCATGAACAGAAATCATACACACTCGTTCTCACACAGGATAACACACCTAAACAAACACACACACACACACACACACACACAGATGGGCAATGAAGAGAATACAAAATGCAAAGGCACTCACACACAAGCACACCCTAAATACTCTAAATGAAACATTACCCCAAAGTCCCTCATGTACAGTTGAGAAAGAAAACAACAAGCAAACAAAGAAAGCAACCAGACAGCCGTTGGGATGAAGGTGCGTTGGGGAGAAACAGAGCGATAACATGTCTTTTGTCTCTAGCATGAAGGAGAAGTAATTACCCCGCAGCTCTAAGTTACATTCATCCAGCAGCTACGCTTCCCAACGTACCTAATTTTACCTGAACACCTCATCTTTAGCTTCTCTCCTTCTCTTCTTTTTTTCCCTCCCCCCTCCCTTCCTCCCCCACCATCCTCTCTTCCGTCTATCCTTTTTTGCTAAAATGGCCGACCTGGAAAACCCTGGCCCTCAGCAAAAATCGCTCCACTCCTGTGGTGTAGCTGAACATGCACAAACACGCATATGTGCACCTCCGCCTGTCCAACACACACTCACGCACACACACATATATGCACACACACACACACACACACACACACACACACACACACACACACACACACACACACACACACACACACACACACACACACACACACACACACACACACACACACACACACACACACACACACACACACACACATATATGCACACACACAGGGTACAAAGACATGTTGAATAACGGATTATGATCAGATGGACTAAAAACACAGAGTGGGTGAAAAATGGTCAGACAGACACATTAACAAAAAACACACACATTGTCACGCACACTCAGGAGGAAAAGGAAGGGGGGGGTTAGGTGAGATGGAGGATCACTTACTGGCTGTACAGTTTATCCTGATACAGTCTGGAGGGAGAGCAGAGCAGAGGGTTAATGCTGCACACATACACATGTTCCCCACGCCCTGGGGACGCACACATCGACACACCCTGCACGCCACGCATTATATACAAACTGCTGAGAAAACACACACTCTCCTTTGTCACAAGACCTCAAGCTTGACTGTGTATTTTCTTACAAAATGGAGTTGCAAAACGCAATTTTAGAGCCAATAAAGTGTGAAAATTAGACTGTTACATATTACAAGGAGAGCGGTGTGTCCCAGCACGAGCAGCGTGCTCATTGGCTGCTCTGGCCTGAGCGACAGTTTCAGTCACCAATCAAAAGCACCAGGAGACTGAGATGGGTCATGTGTGTCAGTTTGTCTGATGACATCGAACACATCCCATAATTTTTGTCGCCCATCCAGAGCACAAATCTCCGTGAATGGTCGGAAGATTTAGCCCCACTATTAGAGGGCTTTTTTTTTTACCCATGATGCATTGGTGTGTCGAGTGGCGTCAACCACAGAAGAGACGTGGCTGCAGACAACCAGAGACCAACACATGCACCCCTCTGTTAGTGTATGTGTGTGTTAGCATGAGAGTGTGTTTGAACTCATGTGAAAGTGCTTGGCTGGTCGGAAGAGTGTTTAAAAGTCGCAATTAAGTGTGGGGTGTATTATTTAAGTGTGTGTGTGTGTGTGGTTTGTGAGTCTTTGTATTGATTGTTGAAGGGATGCACAGGTCCACTGGGAGTGAGCAGAGAATGCAGCTTTAGGCTTGACCCTCTGTTCAACACAAAAACAATACTGCTAACCTTTAACTGTTTATTGTGTTTGTGTGTATTCTTTATAAGGCTTTATATACACCATTAAGTCCATACACATTTTAAAATGTTACTGCAGAAAAACCTGTGAAATCCTTGAATACAAGATATTTGCAACATAATTATCTGAATGACTTATCAAGAAGAGTGCTACTCACAAGGGACAATATATTATTTATCAACATTTAATGACATTCCTATGCAAGAAAAAGCCAAGAGGCCAGTTTTAGCTGCATTCCTCTGTGTGGAAATCAAAACAATGAGATTGTACATGTTTGTGTGCACGTGTGTGTACCTAGGTTGACAGTGAGTCGGACACGGCCCCCATCCAGCTCCAGACGAAGGGTGTCTGCGGAGTTACGGGATGTGGTTGCCATGAGAACCCCGTAGGCCCGCTGGGAGCGAAAGCGTAGCGAGACGTCCTCCGCCTCGGTGTGCATCGCCACAGGCAACTGCACCTTCATAAACTTACTGCCGTCGTACGACAGGATAGTCGCATCTGTGCAAGACGGGGGGGGGGGGGGACAAGAAACGAGTGAGAGAGGAAGAAGGCAGAGGAAGGCAGAGGGAGACGGTGATGGAGAAGAGTGAGGTGGGTGGACACATTCAAAAGAAACAGTAACAGATTGACAGGGAGAAAACACACAAGGTGGGAGGAGACAAAGGACATTTGACGTTGAGTGAATCAGATTTAAAACATGACAAAGTATGTTGCAGTGTGCTTACACTCCCTTGTTCCCCCGCCGGCCACGTCATGTTCAAACTCAAAAGCAGCTTCAAAATTACTCCATCACTTAATTCATCATCACTCCCTCACGAAAGGGGATGTAAAAATAGCTGCAGCTGGTTGGCCGGTTGAATCAGAATGCATGGCGGTGAGTGTGTTAGCCTCCGCCGCTGACATCCCAGACCCTGGAGTCATAATGTAACAGGCTCAGGTGATCCCGCTTTAATGTCTTTTGCATACTCATTTACATATTTATAATCTTCTCTCCATGCTACCTGCTGGGGCCAATCCCCAACCGCTAAACTGTTTACCTCTGAGAACCCTGTTTTTTATTGGCCAATTACATACACAGCTAAACACACTCTCTGTGTCTCTATCTCTCGTTCTTCTTCCCTTCTTCTTATATCTCTCTATTGCATTCCTCCTTTGCTTTCTCTCCCTTTTGCTCTCCCTGTTTCCGTGGGAGACGGTTAGAGCAAAGGCAAAAACAAGAGAACAGGAAGAGAGGGAGGCCTCATGAATACTGATGAGCTGAGAAGGAGGGAAAGAGGGAGATAGTGTGCGTATGTGTGTGTGCGTGCATGTCAGAATAAGTGAGTGAATTTAAGTGTGAACAGAGGAGGGTTTAGTAAAGTGAGAGCAGGGGGAGAGAAAATAGGGACAGAGCAAGACAGATAGAAAGGAGGGGGGAAAGGGAGAAGAGCTCTTGGCTAAAATGCAAATTAACCCTCATTAACTTGAGGAAAAAAGGAGGTGGTTGGCCTGTTATATCACAGATAACATGACTAGCAGACACACATATACCCGCCCAAGCACACTCCAACACACACACACACACACACACACACACACACACACACACACACACACACACACACACACACACACACACACACACACACACACACACACACACACACACACACACACACACACACACACCACACACACACACACACACACACACACACACACACACACACACACACACACACACACACACATTTCCGATAAGGGAGACAGCTGACTAAATTTTCCTCACCGCAGCACCTGACTCACAAACAGGAAAATAGAGCAGGGGGGTTGGTGAGAAGAAAGTATGGAAGCCCATTAATGCCAAAAAAAATAAGCTGTGTTGCAATCCGTCACATTTTCTGACACCTGTAGCTCACACCAGATCTGCCTTTCAAACTGAATAAGTAAGATAATACGATATTATGAATGTTTTTGTTGGTAATGACTCCGTTTAAATAAAGACAATGACAATATATTATTACCTCCCCTCCCTGTGTTACTCAACTCCATATGTTATTATTCAAAACAGTTATTTCTTACTTTTAATTCAATCATTTAGATTTATGAGCTTATAATTTTGACTGATAATTTTTGACTGAGTATCTTGTAATTTTGACTTTCCTTATTGTATTTTTTATTTTTGTTCATCAATCCAAAAGGTGAGTTGTTTGAGAGCTAAATTAAATAAAAACGTTAAGAAGTTTTGTTCATTCCAGCTGTAGATTGACTTAGAAAGGAGGGTCAAAATATGAAGATTTGATTATACTGGGTTTTAAAAACATTGTAAAAATGCGTTTTGAAAGATTATAGAAATATATTGGCCTTTTGGTGGTGACAAATTAAGACCAAACCCTTTGAAGAGTTAAGATAAAATTCTTAACATTGTATCTATTGTGTTCTCTTCCTGCCAGGAGTTGGCTTTCATACATAAAGCAGGACAGCACAAAACAAATGAAGCGTGAACAGCTAGTGAGCAGGAGGAAAGAGCTGAAATGTGTTAAGGGGTGTGCAAATGTGTCGCTAGAAATATGTGTGTGACTGCTCTACAAAATAAAAATTCATCTTGGAGCCAGAGCGTGGCGACCATCTTTGTTCATTAAAGAAGAGAGAGTGGGAACAAAGGCGAGAGTGAGAGAATGAGGGAGGGAGAAAAAGGGAGGCAGAAACCGCAGGTAGAAGGCGTAAACACGGCCAATCACTCTCTCCATCTGCTTCTCCATCTGTGCTTCCTTTAATCCACTGAACCACCAGTTAGTGACCCCTCAGTGCACACAGAGAGGGATGAAAAAAGACATAGAGGAAAGGGAGACGGAGCTAAGAGAAGGAGAGGCAGTGCATCGCCACGATAAACCTACACTGCGGTGGTTTGTCCTCAGAAATAAAACATTTTCATATCAACCCCTTGCAGAAAGTGTACGTGTGTGCCCATATCTCCTGTAAGATGATTGTACATCACTTGAGACGCGTCAGCAGTTGTAGCACAAACAGCATTTCTTCTCTTCTTCTTGTCTGACTCCATCTTCGCTTCTTTCAACAAGCCTCTATCAGTCCCTCTGCCAATCTTTCCCACTTTCCACTTCTCTCCCTCGCCCTGAATTCATACCTTTTCTCATAACTCTCTCTCTCTGTCGGATTTTCTACTCCCATCTCCCATTCCTCCTCACCTGCTGTCATATGGCGGTTCAGGACCGGTGCTTCCACCCTCCTGTGTCACAGCTCCTGCTCCCTGCACATTTCCTCTCCCATCGATTCCCACTCCCTACATCCATAGAAGTCCAATAGTCCTGTCTGCAGCTCTGCATCCTCCTCTTCTCCTTCACCCCCTTTTCATCTTCTCCTTCCCCTGTCTGCAACTTACTACCCTCACTTTTACGCTTTGCTTTTAATAAAAGATAAACATAAAAGGTTATTGTCTTTTGTTGTTTTGCAAACAGACTCATTTTCTTCCTGACATTATTTTTCTATCACCACCTACTTCCTACATTCCATCCTCTTTTTATTTTGTACCTTCCTATTCTCCATCACCAGGGAGGAAGAGGAGGGTAAATTCACCTGAACTCAATCTGCAAGGCTTTTCATTTGGACAGTTTAGCCACATTTTTATGTGCCATAAATCTTTAAGATGGTACTTCTTGAGCGCACATCAGAGTAAGTACTATCAAGGTGATGTGATTTGTTAGGATAGACCTTTAAAAGGAAAAAAGTCTTGCTTAAATGTGTAATTATTTAAAGGTTAATCTCCCGATATAACTGGTGATTTAAAAATATATCTTAAGTGATTGATGGATGTTATTTCTGACATTAAACTTTCCACGCCATACAATCTGTCTTCTGTCACTCATCTCTGTGACATCACTCAGTGTTCTCAAACCAAAAAGTAAATGACAATGTCAGTATGACTGCCTTTTGCATCGTGACGTATTATGACTTTTTCCACAAAACCTTGCTGTTTGGTGACTGGAATTAGCCAGTGAAAATGTGGCATTAGAATTGTTGCCAAATTACAGTACAGGCTGCCACAGTGTTATTCTCATCCTCTTCACCGCGTCATTCTCACCTCTCTCGCAGGAGCGTCCCAGGTACCCCGTCCCGGAGCAGTCGCACACGTAGCGGTTCCAGCCCTCCCTGCAGATGCCGTTGTGCTGACAGGGGTTGGACATGCACTGTTTGGGCTGCTCTCTGGAGCACGAGGGCTTCACCCCCACCGCCCTCTGGGCCTCGGCCAACCTCCGGATGTCTTTACTCTGCCCGTCCACAAACAGATCTCTGATGCAGCCCACGTAACCGTAGTTCAACAGAGCCGTCCACACCTGAGGAGGGAGGACGCCAGGGGTTGAGGTTTTTCACAAGAAGAAATTTGACCACATCTGGCAATATTTAGTGAGGAACTGCTGTATGTTTAGTTTTAAAAAAGCGTGTTCAAAGCACAGTTAAAAAGTTGAAAATTCCAGCTATTTTTTGGCTTATAAAGTACACACGTTCACCCTCACACACATTTTTAAGATTAATAAGTATAAATTAGTCTGAAATTACTCTAAAAATCCCCTATTGAGCTTTTCCTCATATCTTCCTTAAACAGTGAAATTATGAAATAGAAAGCTAACACTTATCTGAACTTTGAGCTACTTTATTTAAATGGCGACTTTTATATTTATTATTTAAATTTTGTTTTTTTATATCTCTTTGAGTCTAAGTATTGTTAGTGACAAAAGGTTAACAAAATATATTTGAAAGGCTTGCAACCAATGACTACTCCAATCTAAATGATGTAATATAATCTAATCTGATTTGTAAAGATATGTCATGAAAGGATTTACATTTAATAAGCAGGGTCAAGGAAGCTAACACCACTGACTGGATCACTTTTTTCGTTACTAAATATTTGGGCGATTATTCACTAAATTAAATAGATGCTTTAAATTTGTGTTTAATACAATTATTGAAGAGAGTACAAATATGCATATCATCATTTTCGTGAGTTCAAGATAACATCAACAACTCAATATACTCAATTCACCATAATGTAATCCAATCCAATCCACTTTATTTATATAGCACATATTAAAAACAGAGGGTTTCACCGAAGTGCTTCACAGCAGACATAACATTATAATAAAATATAATATTACAATAATAGATAAAAGGCACACATAAGAATAGATACAAAGGCATACATTAGAATAGATAAAAGGCACATACTGTAAGGGCTATGGACAGACAAATAAAAGCATAACAATCGATAAAACATAGCTTAAATTGACTCGAAAGCGAGGGAAAAGAGGTGGGTCTTGTAAGACTAAAAGCATTCAACTCCACCTTTTCAGAAGCTAGAAGCAGAAACTTTGAGGGTAAATTACAACAGCACACACAAACACACACACACACACACACACCTCTGTAGGGAAGATGAGTCCAGCGCGCTCTTCAGGTAGCCCCCCGAGGTACAAAGTCTCGTCCAGATCCAGGATCTCACTGTCTCCCGGGGCCGTGTACGCTGTCCTCACACTGTTCACCGAGATGGTTCCTGGAGCCACAGCGAGGCATAAAAACAACATCAGTAATAGTTATGACCTTCATTGCGAACATCCTCATCACAATCACCACCACCACCACCACCATAATGACTACCATTATAATCTTTATCCTCATCATCATCATCATCATCCCTAGTACTCCTACTTACTTCTATAATCAGAAGAAATGGAAATATAAAAACTACACAGGCCACAGTAAGCTCCTTTAAGAACATGCTGATTTAAAAGTGCTATGTCCAACATTTTCTAACAAATAAATCATTAAAACGTTATTATTTAGACATTAGGACAGTTAAAGTGAACAAATGAGGTCCCAATAGAGAAGATTGGCAGCCTCTACTCTGGGTTTCTAGATTGTAATTAATACTGGCATAACAACTATCATTATATTGTGTTAGGACAACAAACTAAATCCTGTGATTGTACTGCATGTCAGAACTGAGATCAAACACATATAGGAAGAGACAACAGAAGACATTGTATGAGTATGTTTAACGCATCCCCCCACGTTAAGCATAGGTTTTATGTCAAAAGTGGTCAGAACTTTTCAAAACTTTAAGTTGACTACAGAAAGACAGATGCTGCCAATTGCTATAATTAGTCTCAGTATATTGGTGATTATATAAACATATTATAAAAATGGACAGAGCAATTTTATATAGATTTTTGCCTACACAGCACCCTTACAACCCAGTTAGATTTAAATACAGACAGCATCCGAATGGCCTTGCTCTCACCAACGCGCTATCCTCCCCCCCCTCCTTATCGCACGCCGCAGTCAGGGTTAGAGCGGTGAAAGTACCTGAGCGTCCGTCCCTCTGGAAGTCCACATGATACCACTCTCCGTCGTTGACCTTTCTGTCCATTGCCCTGGTCTTGGTGGTTCCTGAGCCCATGTCCAGCAGCAAGTACAAGTGCCCGTCCAGCATTTCAATGGCGAAAAAATCCACCTGCAAGTGAACAAGACACAGTATTAGTATTCTGTCAAAAGCAGGGATGTTGATGGCTGGCAATAAAAATGCTAATTATAGCTGCAAGTTACAATAAGGCAATGGGCTCCGGTTTAACCATTTACATTCAGGTTCTTTGTTGAATGCCAAATTAAGTGAAGAAAAGTAAATAGTTTAAAAACTATATTAGACATCAAGGGAATGGGAAGTTAAGGACTCTTTAGAGTTGTAACAGGGACAATCAGGAATTCAGTGGTTTCTAGAAGAGGAGGATGAAAAGCAAAATGTCTGACAGCCAGCTTGGATTTTAACAGCCACATTTAACAATAATGGGCAATCATTTATAATTGTACATATTTTTATGGTTCCCAGGAGTTGTATCCTAAAAACATTTATGATTCATTAATTTGATCCATGTACACATAAATCACATTTTTTATTAGTTAATAGATTGTTGAAGATACCTGCATAACCATTTGTGATTATAGTGATAGTTGGCATAGTAAGACTCTTACGAATTATGAACATTTTAAAAGTAATACCTGGTAAACATCAGCATTTAGCTAAAAGCAAAGCCTCACTATGTCAATGGTGTAGATTTAGACGGTGTGTTTTAAAAAAATATATACTGTATAATATTTTCACCTTGAGTGTAGGAGGCGTGCGTGGGTCTTTGCGTTCCTGCTGTCGGGGTTTGCCGTGGCTGAAAAGCATCAACCCGTTTGGCTCTGTGGTCCTGAAGTCGAACGAGATGGATCCCGCCTTCTTCGCTGACCACTTGCTCAGTGCCACGAAAGACTCAGGGGTGTCAAAGGTCACGGGGTCCAGCGTAGCCACACTCTCACACTTAAAGGACACCACCCCACTAACCTGGGACCAGAAAAGACAGTTAAGGGGTTTAAGCATTTAAAGCTGGGTTGTTAAACTGATGTCTTGTGAACATCAGGATCAAAATGGTTCCTTTGTAGCCTGGGAATAAAGCCAGTTTTTTTCAAGCTGTGAACATGACAACCTGCCAAACATATAATACCATTTTCTTAAAATTAATACAGTATAAGTCCCACAGTGCCTTTCAGGAGCTTCTGAAAAAAAAGATGTCTCTGTATAAGAGGATAATGTGTCTGCTTAAGTTGTACATTGTGTTGAAAGTACATACCTTCATCTTTGGGTCTCCCTGTTTAGCCAGTTTCGACAGCTCCAACCGTACGTCGTTGTTCTTGTACACCACCTGGAGCGGGACAAATAAAACGATAAGATATTCAGGATGAAGACTTTTTCTTCACCTCTGGTCAATAGATGAACCCTACAGTGTAAATATTGCAGCACAGAATTTGACTATTGTAATCTTTGTTTAATTGAAGCTAGCAAAAATACGCTTTGATTGACCTTTCCAGAGGTCAAAAAAAGAAGAGAATGCTGAAAAGATAAAGAGGGAACAAGGCACTTTATATATGGCCAGACATCCATTAATATTTAAGTCGGGAAACGTATAAATGTTCTGTTCTTTTTTTATGAAAGTGACAACCTTAAGAGCAGCGAGCCACTCATCTTTTGATAACACATTTTTCCCCGCCACTTGAAAGATTGCCTTTACTTTCTCTCTTCTTTCCTTCTCTGTTTCACTCTTTCTCTTCCCTTACACAGAACGCTCTCTGGCTGAGCAGCATGAGTGTAAAAAGAGCCTGCTAGTGCTGAGCATTTTGATGTTGAGAGAGACAAGCACACAGGCTCTGCTTTATTTATCCAGACCTCTTTTTTGACTTGTGAGCATCTCAGTAATATTAAGAAAAATATTCCTCCGTATGACTTTTTTTTTACCTCTGTTCTTGTTTATCATGCACTTTTGTTGTGCGTAGTGCGTAGGGCAAGGGAGGGTGGTTCTGCAATAAAAGTGCTGCAAGTGTGCAAAACGGTGTTAGCGTGCGGGCACCCGCATCAAATGCACAAAATGGTTGCAGCCGTGATCGTTCATGTGTGTGATTCACTGCATACATCTTAATTTGCTCACACGGATGATCATATCATCGTATTAAATATGTAAATGTGCCAGTGGAGGGTTCACTCTGACAGCGGCAGCCTCGTTTAAACGCCATCAGTCATAATGAAGCAACACAGAGCGCATTCACCACCGATACAGATAGCTCTCTGTTTGGCACGTCATCTGTCGGCTTGTTTGCTTGTTTGTTTATGCCTCTGTGTGAGTCTGTTCGAATGAAAGAGAAACTCAGACATGGTGTGAATATAATGGATGTTAGGATGTATTTAGGGGTTATGTGTTTCAGGTGCTGTATATGCATCTGTATATTTATTTCTGCTCGACTATTTCTGTCTGTGTGTGTTTTGGTGGGTATATTCGTGCATGCACACAACAACCTAAGTTTGCGATTATGTGTGTAAATGTGTGTTTTCGTCCGTTTGTCATGTGAGTTTTGGTTTTTGCAGTGTGTGGTGCGGCCCATTTCAAGCACAGCGGATGGATGGAGCGTCTCTGTGGCGTAGCTAATTAGCATTTTAGCGCTTAGTGCTGTATCTACTCCCTCAACGACACTCATCACTGATTCTCTCTGATGCTGGGAAGGGTGTGTGTGTTTGTGTGTGTCTGGGAATGTTTGTATGAGTCTGCCAAATGGCAGCATTTTCTGTGTGTGTGCGCTTCTGAAAACCTAGATGTATACATTAAGCTGTGCAGCTTGTAATTGTAGAGTGTATAATTGTTTGTATTGTTTAATATTCAGTCAAATTATATTGTGAAGAAATTATTATGTGGAGATAAAATTCTCCTTTAATTAAGTCTAAATTAATCATTCTTCGCAAATTGTAGTTATAAACAAGCATTACTTATAAGTCGTTACATTACTTACATGTTTTGTTTAATACAAAGCAATTGGGCTATTTTATTTGTGTTTATGCAAACATCTTGATACTGAAAAAATTATCTCATTAACCCAATTGTGCCAATTGAATTTACTTCAGTAAACATGTTCTCTGGGCTTGCCTAAGCGCAAATCAGAAAATATATTCAAAATCGGTCAAAACGTTTGTCTGAAGAGTGACTTTGTTTAATTAAACTATATTTATTGTTTGGGAACATGGGACTACTGTTTCTTATGAATGTTTCATTATATCTTTCTTAAAGAAAACAGTAGTCCCATGAGCCCAAAGACAAGATTATGTTATGATAAGAAAGAAGCTGGTTCAGACGTTACAAGGAGCACAATCAAGTATTAAATCAAAGATAGGCACACGTATGCACAAAATAATCAAATGGAAGACATCACATAAACACAGAATTGCACCAATACTTGCCCAAATTATGTCTGTGGCAGATTTAATTAAGTTTGACCAATCAGAACAGGAGATGTGGCATTGTTCCTTATGATAATAATAATAATAATAATAATAGTCTCATGCACAAATGGGTTAATACCATGTCATATCAATAGTAAGAGCATGTCAAACGTGTTATATACTACACACATAGGTGATTCATGCATACATCCCACCTCTTTGAGACAGCCCATGAAGTTATTGCTGACTGGAGAACCAGGCAGGTCAGCAGTGCTGGGGCTCCCCCCCACGTAGAAGAAGTCGTCGGAGCCCAGCATGGTGTAATCCTCCTGGGTGTAGCCAGTGGTGGTCAGGATGCCGTCCACAGAGATGGTCACCTACACAACAAAGCACAGGGAAAGGACACGCTATATACTCACACCAAATAGCAGCGCTAAGTGCTAGTTAGGCGCTGACCAGCCAAATTAGCCCCCGTTACTCTGGTAACCAGTGTGTATGCATTGTGCTTGGGAGAAGGCCTGATTGGTTTGGGGTATTGGCTAGTTGTGCTGTCAGGACTTTGTTTTGGTGTGGATCAGTGCTATCTGTGGGGTGTAAATGAGTCGTGCTGCCTCTCGCCTTTGCTGGTACATTAGAAATATGTTTCCAAATGCCACTTTTAGTTATATACTCTGAAGCTTCATCTACCACTTGTGCACTATGAATGGATTCAGACTACTTGGTCTGACTGCTTCTGCCTGTCTAAGTCTATTGTGCAGAATGATAACTAGGTGTGTTATTCATACAGATTCACTGATAGTCAAAGCTTCAGACTGTGACTCTTCACACAAACTACAAAGCCAATCAGCTACTCTGTCCCTGCATTGTTCTGACTTTACAAAACCGACAAAAAGACACAATGTCTGCAGTGTTGCATTAACGGGCTAACCACATCTTCTATGTCCGCTAATTCAACTTTTACATTATTAGTGTCCCTCCTTATATCTCTGCCTCAAGCAGGAGATGCAGATGTACCTCCTAATACACTAACAACAGCTTCCCTTAATGCCCCACTTAAGTGGACCTGACGCTAGTGTTCTTATAAATTAACCAGCCTATTCTGCTGTATAACAGCCTGTATGGGGCTTTTAGCTAGCACTGGTTCCCAACCCTGTCACACTTAAGTCACAGTTAGTGGTATGTTATGTTATCACCCTGATGTCCTACAGTACATTACTGACCATGTTCAACTGCCCATAAAGATTGTGAGCACTTTACTTTACCACTAATGTAAGTTCTCTCTCACTTATCATTGCCGGACAAAGTTGCCCAGCCAGGCAGGTGTTAGTAAAGTCTCCGCAGGCTTCTTCGTGCTTTGTAGTAGGTGTTAGTACTATTTACTTGTTAGTAGTTGTTAGTTGTTGCACTGTTTGCAGCCACAGTAGTGCTACTTGTATCAGGCCAAGCTGTGTTGGGTTACTGAGGTTAGGGTTAATGATGTCAATGCTGTTAGTAGTTGTGATGATGTTATGTTGTTGTGTTGTTAGGGTGAGTTGTGATCATGGTGTTAGTTAGTTTGTGGTTTGGGGGGTGGGGTTTATTAGATCAGCAAGTTTGAATGATATGACACATGGACGAACACACACATATTAATGTACACACACGCACAGGTGTTAGATGGGTTACGGCTCATTCCACACAGACGCACACACACATAAAGCATGCGGCGTGTTCCTCTCTCTGCATGCAACCACTGGAAAAGAGGACACAGTATGTAGGGAAATCATACCGAGGACATGATGAATCAGAAGCACTATGAAGAACATGCTGTGGTAGAGTGGAGGATGTAAAATCCAAAGAAGAAAAGAGGGGGGGGGGGAGGGACCTCTCTATCCATTTATGGATCAATCAGAGAGGGGAAGGGTTTCTGAGTCACGCCATGCAGGAAGGTGGGCTCGCCATTTGCGTGCAGGTTAAAGATGAGCCAATCAGTACACGTCTACATGTCAGTCACAGATTGATGGGGTGACAAAAACGGTAGAGAAGGGGGGGGGGGGGGGGGGGGGGGGGCGGGCGGGGGAAGGAATATAAAGAAAAAGAAGTGGTTGGCAAGGAGGGGGGAGGGGGGCGGGGCTTTTTTAAGCGTAAAAGATTACCAACCGCATTTATCCTTTTATTGGTTTAGTTTTGTCTATGGTTCAAAAGGAAATAGACACGGGGCAAACCCAAACTAAGAAACAATTAGAATGATATCTACCGAACAATGGAGTTTGTTTACCATAGCGTGTCCAATGCCTGAGTGCTTTGTAGGAAAGGGGGAGAAAGGAAAGCAAAAAACTGTGAACAGAACAACTTTCGGGAAGAAAAAAAGGAAAGCTAGAAGGCCTCTGGTGAGGTTAGAAGGTTGGTTGGAGCGGTTTCGCTAGGAGAAGGGCACAGGTTAGGTTAGTAGTATGAATCATTCCATGGATGGTGGTTAGTTTCACTAGCAGGTTAGTAAAGTTAGTAAAGTTAGTAATACAAACAGGCAAACGGTAGAGGCAGGGCACATGTGGGTTACAAGCACTTGAGTGCTAGTGACCCTCGACGTTCTCTAGTTCACTCTGTCTCTCATTCGCTCACAGACACACACACGCGCACACGCACACACACGCGCACATACACACACAATTGAAAAAGCACTCACCTAGAGCTGAAAGCAGTGCTGGGCTGGTGGTTAACCCACTGTAAACTAAGACCAAAACCTCAGGTATTTTCTTCCTACCACAGCATCACTGCAGATGGACAACAGACCACTGACCGTAGCTTCTACATTGATTAGTTTCCTGCTGCGGACTAAGGTCTTTTCTGCTGCCCCTGAAACATCTGCAGCAGTCACTGTGGTTCACCAAAGTCAAACACACACTGAAACTATTCAACATGGATTTAAAAATAAACACTGCCACTGTCAATCACTTTTCAGTTAACAATTATATCTACAAATAAACAAATGATCGTCTATAACATTTTGAAAAATAATCAAAAATGCCCATCAGTTTGCCAGAGCTCAAGGTGATGTATTAAAATACTTGTTAAGTCTTTCAAAAACCAAAATATATTTAATTTACAATAAATAAAACAGTAAATCCTCACAATTGACAAGCTAAAACAAGCAAATGTTGGGCATTTTGGCTTAATAAAAGGATTTTAACTGCTGCCAATTAATTTATATTGATCTCTAATCATTTAATCACTAACTGAAATCCAGTCAAGCTTCCATCCATTCGTTAATCTACCATGTTTTTGTCCCTCCCTAAGACCCTTCAAGTCTGTCTTCCTCAAGGTTAACAATATGGTAACTACTCTCATATCTCCTCGCTTCTCCTCCTGATCGCTCGGTCTCTCTCTCCTCCACCTCCTGTTGTCTGGTTACCTGTCTCAGGTTGCGGGTGACCTTGACGTCGTGCCAGGAGTTGTCGTTGAACTTGCCGTTGACGGGCTCCACTAAGGCCTCGAAGGCCCCGGAGCCGAGGTTGATGACGAGTGACACAGCCCCGTTCTTCAGAGCTAGGTTGACGTAGTCGGCCGACTTGCCGGTGTGCAGCATCAGGCCGTTGCGCTGCAGAGTCTTGAAGGAAAGCGTGATTTCATCGCTGCTCGACTGGATGGGGTTGGGCGAAAGGTCGTAGCAGAAGAACTCGGAGCCCTTGAAGGTTGCAACGTAATCCTCTCGAGCTGGGTCAGAAAGGTGGAAGAGGGAGGGAGGAAGAAAAGAGAAGTGTGGACTTTTGTTAAACATTATCACAATGATTACTACAAATCCCAAGCTACATCGCTTCTTTCCACACCACTCTTCACAATATGCTCAAAGATGATAACATGGAGGTTGTTCAGCGAGTAAAACAAAGCTCTGCCTGGTAAAATTTGATTTTGGATGTGCAACATAAAACTTTTTGTTCAAGATGACGAGAAAAACGTTGTTATTGTCAAGCAAAGCCTCACTGACGCCAGCACTTGGAAGAGACACTTCCTTCCATACCTCTAATCGTACATGGAGTGGTGTGTAAACAAGCTTTGATCACTCATGTGGGTTGGAGATTAAACAGTGTGGCTGAGAGAGAGACAGTCGTGAGTCTGTATTGTTCCAAACTCGTTATAAAACCTGCCATCCTCCCTTTTGAGAGAACAGCTGTGCTGGCAGTCTGAAGTGATGTGGTCTTGTTTGACAACATGGCTCAATCCGTGATATTCATCAAAAGCCAGAGTGTGTGTGTCTACGTTTGCAAATGGTTAGGAAGGTTTGGAGAAGGTGAAGATGGAAACAGCAGCCTGTGAGCAGTGCGGCAGGCGAAGCGAGCAGAATTGTCCAATTAGAATTCAGAATAACAAGCAGCCAATGGCGACTTACCTTGCACACCCTCACTGACCCCCAAGGACACGAGACCAAGGTTTTGCAATCCATCATCCTTAAGCTCACACTCTCTTATCTACTCTCTCACACCTACTCACAGCCATAAACGCAAGCCAGCAGAGGAATAAATATGCACACCTACACACACATCTGCGGAGAAAATGATCGTAGTATTGTGCCGGCATACACAAGCAGGGGCGACATTATCCGTCTCCTTCACACCCATCCCCCTCCAAAGCATAAACCTTCCTCCGCATCCGCTCTAGCTTTCTTCTCAACACCATCCCTGTATCTCTCACAACTCCCTTTAAGCTTCACGCAAACATTCCTCTCCGCTCATCTCGTTGGCCTCTTTTTCTCCGCTCAGTGGAGCCTCTGGCGTAACCACCGACTTTTAGTTGACGATAATGAAGAGAACAGAGGGGAGAATTCTACACACACACTAGGTCAGGCTGGAGCAAGACAGACACTCGGAGAGGGAGTGGGTGGGGGGTGGTGGGTTGCCACCTAATGAAGAGTCTGAAGTGTAATAGGTTATTAAGGTAGTGAGAGGCACAGAGAATGGTGTTAAAATGGAATTGGCGGCACTCAAGTGAATATAACATGGAGAGAATAATGAGGAAAAAGTGAAGAATAAATCACAATTCAAAGAGCAATTGTCGCCGCCAATTGTCTTTCTTCGCTATGAAAAAACCCCGACGTGTGAATGCCAATATTCGGTATGAGTGAGAAACAACAAGTTGTATGCCAGCATGTGTGTGAGCTCCCCCTGGTGAGTGTGATTTCTTCCCTCCCAGCATGTTAATTAAGGGTGTGTGTGTAAAGAAAATGTGTGCAGCTTACGTTCCAACACGTGAATGTGTGCGGACAAGTATATGCTCCTTATGTGTGTATGAAATGTGCGGGGGTGTGGCTGGGTGCTGGTCTCTGTAAATATTGGTGTGTTGCTGTCAGAAAAGCTATTACCAACTCAGGGCCTCGGGCTAGTCTTTACTGAGGAGCGAGAGCGGGGAGGAGGAGGAGGGACACACAGACACACACACACACACATACAGAAAGAAAAGCCACAAATGCTCACACATTTACACAATCCCACTGACACACACAAGTAGACAAATGTAGATGAGGTGGCGGAGAGAGGGTGCGGGAGCCAAGTTGTTCACAATGAGAACACACACAGCCGTCCGGCAGCATTCTCGCGGTAATTTACAGAGGTGCCATTAGGTTCCAGTGCGGTGCTCCACTATTCTGTTGCTAATTTACAGACATGTCATTAGAGCAGACAGGAGCACATAAAGCATCTGCATCGATCTGGAAGCTCTGGCCCGCAACAACAACGCTCGTACAAGCACACAAATGTATATTGGATGACACAAACACAATGATGAACATGTGTCGCGAACGCATGTATTCAGAGCATACGGACATAACTAAACGCACCCACACACACGAGCTGAAACACTCTCAAGTGGGCAGGTTGGAGTGGATCTGTTGTAGCTCAGATTAATGGAGTGAGTCAGTATTAGCTCAGAGTAAACAGTGAGACAGACACTGACATACACACCACATGTCACACTTCATCCTGTGGAGAGCACTGTCGATCAACGCAGGGAAACAGGACGATGAAGGAATACAGAGAAAGGAAAAGGAGGGCAGAGGAAAGGACATTTCTCAAGCTAGAATATTTATTTTCCTTGGGAGATTTTTAAGTACTATTAGAATACTGTTTATATATATATATTAACTTGACTATAGTTGTTAGCTAATGTTTTTTGTGAGCTTGATGTGTGGTTGCATGGTTAAGTCTGACTGTAAAAATGATTCAATGCTCTTGATATTAATGGCACTTTGCAAGTAAAGGAAAGGAAAAAGGCTTCTTTCAAGATATTCATGATCTAATTTTTGTTTTGTAGATTTCTTCTTGGTATTGATTTATTGTTGGTTGTTTGACTTTTTATGTTTTTTAACCTTGAACAGTGTTTTCCTATACATTGGTCTTGTGGTTATATGTATGTATGCAAGGTCTGACTGGAACTGTTAAATCAGGATTGGTAATTTGACAGATGATTTACTGACAACACCCTTAAGATTAATTGATTGAGAAAGTTGTTTTTAATTAAAAAAAAATACCAGACATTTCAAAGCTCAATCATCTGCTATATGAGGTTTTGATATTCTCTTATTTTCTTATATTTATAACATTGTAAATTGAATACAAGGATTTTGGCCTGTAATTTGGTGTTCTGGTCAATTGTGATGGGCATTTTGTTCACTATATCCTGACATTTCATAGACTTCACAATTAATCGAGCAATTGAAAAAACGATTAACAGTTTAAATACTGATAGTAATCTTTGGTTGCAGCCTTATCTGGCTGAAAATGTTTTTCTTTTTCTCTGCTCTCCCTTGGAAAACAGATCTTGATCTTACTGAGATTATCTGATTGAATTAAGTTACTAAAGGAAAGGACAAGATAGAGAGGGGAGCAGGAATAAAGGAAGGGGGAGGGGGCGTAGGAAGTGGTTTACAAAATAACCGAGGACCTAGTATGGAGGCTATAGTGGGAACAGGAAAAAGGATGTAAGATGGAGGATGATTGGCATTGGACTTTGCAGGCTGTCATTAAACCAGTTTTATAATGAATAAAGCAGCATGTGGGGAGGGAGGGAGTGAGGGGGAGAGAAAGAGAGGAACACTGATCTGGTGGTAGCTGCTACTGGGACCAGCTGCAACTGCTCCGATCAAACACACATCACTTGGATTTATCTGTGTGTTTGTGTGCGTAAGGCGAGTGTCTGTGTGTCATATGTCTTTGTCTTTCCTCCTCAACATTTCACACACTAATTTCTCATTTCCATGGCAACCCCGTGTTACAGGGGCTATAGCAAATGTGTCCGTGCATGTGCGTTTCGGAGGGAGAGGGGAAGAGTGATGGGGAAGGGGGGCGAGGGAGAGAGAGAGAGTGATTGAGTGAACAGTACATTATCATGGACAGCTGTACTGAATCAAAATGGCGGATGGAGGCTGGGAGCACATCAGGGGAGCCTATATTATACGGCACCTGATGGAAGGAGCAGGGTGGAAAAGATGCAGGGTAGAGAAAAAGGGGAAAGACGCAAAGAAAGGGTTTTGAGAGAAGAAGGAATACATAAAGGGAGACGCAGAGACTCATTGAGATGGGCGACACAAAATGGAAGAGAAAGAGGTAGAGGGGTAGAAAGAGAGACAAGGAAAGGGAGTGGCATAGAGTGAGGGATGGATGGCTAGAGAGAACGAAAGGGAGAAAAATGCTGGTGTATCTAAATCCTAGTGTAGCAAGCCTCAATCATGGCAGCCCTGTCATTCTGGAGATAGCACACTGCAATTCCCCTGCACCTCGTTTTTAGCCCACCATGCAGTTCTGCTATCAGTTCCTCTCAGACTGTGCACACACGCAAATGCGCACACACACTCATGCACGCGCGCACACACACACACACACACACACTCAAATACCTTGCATGAAGGCAACCCTCCCTAATAACAGACAGGTGGATTAACTATGCACTCATACAGTATACAGATAGATGACCAGTCTAAAAATGTATGGAAATGTATGCTAACATATGCATAGTCTCTATATTAAGTTAAAGTGTGAAAATCCATACAGGCAAGTTCACCAAAGGCTATGACGGCCGTTTCCATCTTTATTCAGTGATATACAGCAACTGGCTCTAAAACGGATTGGGCTATCACATCGCAGCCAAGGGAGCAATGCTGTAGAGGAGGATATTACTGTCAGGACACAAGTGACAGATTCGCTGTCTGCAGCGTTGAGCTCTTATTCCTCTTTTTGTTGTATGGGTCGGTAAATTGAAAGGATTCATCTCCCACAAGAGATATACAGTTAAGCCCCATGCCCCCGGTATCGGGGGCAAAACGCAACATCTTGCAAGAAACAGCGTCTGAGGGCTTCTTAAAATGTAACAAACTATGAATGTGTCATACCCACTTAACGGGAAGAAACTCAGCTATCAGACAATATTCACCATTTTTAGCTAAACAAAACACAAGGGTAATAACAAAGGCTCTGAATTAGCCCAGAGCGAAAAAGTGCTAACGCACATAGCACAGAACTCACGGTAACCCTTATTAATTATCGGATCTGCACAAACAAGATATCGATTAGCAAACTGAGATTACACAGATTCCAGAAATATAAGTATCATCATTGAGCGATCAGAACTCGCGACAGGGGAAGCAAACCCAGACATCACACAACGTAGCTTTACGGAGCAAACACGGGAGAAATGTCTTACCTTTTGCTGTTTCTGATCAAAAGTTTTGTTAAATGGCATTAAAACGATAAAAACGCTGCTGAAGGTTAATCCAATGTGTCTGAAGTTATTACTGATAATCCATCTTCATATTTATGTCAATAACGGAGTTTTCATATATTTTAGGAACCTCCCTCTTGATTCTATTGGCTCTAACGGTTAAAAAGAGGTGTCAATCATCAAAATCAACCGAGGGGGGCCAGAGATATTGAAAGACCACCCAAATGACCCCAGAAGTGTTTGTTTTTTTGCTAAACCTCTCTATAAAAAGTAAAATGTCACTTGTTTTGCATCAATCTTGATACAGGGTACTTATTATATGTTATAGTTTGGATTCCTAAAGCTTTTAGTCTACTATCCCATCATTCAAGGGTGGTTTTCACTATAAGTAATGTTTTTTCTTTGGACGGACACTATCATTTACATTTTCTTTATTATGTTCAATCTGAATTTACTTTAAAATAAAAATAAAAATGTTATATTGATTCTGACTCTTCTACATCCAACTCACAGGTTTATCATTGCTTTGAGAAAAAAGATTATTAATGTACCCCTTTTAGAAGTGAAGTTATAGTCATTTGTTCTGGGAATGTCATTTTCGAGCCTGAGACCTTAAAAACAGGTTCAGGGCTTAACAAGGTTAAAAACACAGCTCTGACAATTATTTTTAAGATCTATTCATCTACGTACAGGTTAATTGGTTAATTGTTGTGTCTATAACTAACAGCAAACAAGCAAGTCGCTAAATGTTTTGTCACTTGAAAGATATTGAATTTATAATAGTTTTACAGAAGGAAGCTATCTTCCACTGTTGAGAAGCTGGAGCCATCAAATTATACACGTTTTTCATATAAAATGACTCACCAAATTATTGGTTTCAACATAAAATGGTAAAAAAGAAAGGAGAAACTTGGAAGAATTTAATATGATTACAAAAATATACAGTCTAAAGGAGCACTTTTGCTTAGTAAATACTAAAATACATTAAGGTTAAGATTTGTTTTTGAGCAGAAATGGTCTCTCCTAAGTGAATTTCCTTGAGACTCAAATGGAACATAATAACATCTTATTTTGTTAATCCCTTTGAATTTCGTTTTGAAAAAGCAAAACAATGAACAGCACCCTTTGCCATTATGATCAATCTTTTATTACTTGTGCTTTTTTGTTTCTTTTATATCCTCATCTCTCTCTCTCTGTCTGTAGCTTGCATTTGGCCTCCTCTCTGGTACCCAGGGAAACCAGCTTGTTTCCATGACAATGTCTGCAGGCAGAACAGTGTATTTGTCTTAAGCTGGATAAGATCAGAGTCGGTTTCATCTGTGTCACACACACACACACACACACACACACACACACACACACACACACACACACACACACACACACACACACACACACACACACACACACACACACACACACACACACACACACACACACGAACACAAGAACATGCATCATACATACCACTATGCACAGAGAAGACCATAGTGTGCCGAAATTAGGCACACTAAAATTTTTGCATACAGACAGTTAAATACACCCACACAATAATTAACGTTGCTCCGATTTGCATGCATGTAAATCCACACACACACATACTGCACCCTCACACAAACAGCTAATGAAACCCCTTACAGCAGGTTGTTAACAAATAACATGAGCATAAAGACCTCTTTTCATAAAGGTAATGTAATGGGTTTTTAATGAATGCTGTGGCTATTTCAGTTGTTGTAGTTATTCCAGACAAGCACCACAAGTTAATGATTGTTTGTGTGTGCTGTGAGTGCAAGTGTGTGCTTTCCTGTTCATGTGTTTGTTCTTGTTTTGGCAAACAGCAAATAAATGAACTTCAAATGCCAGATGGGGTACTGAAGTGAATCGCCAATTGGGCCACTACCCTCAGCACCCTCACAGACACAGCGCAGAAAGTGCTGGAACAGGTAGATAATTGGAGCACCGACGTGCCTGTTTTCTTTATTTTTCTTTTCTATAAAGGGAGTGTGTGTGTGTGTGCAAGAATAAGGTATCTGCATCACTCATGAATTTTGGCTGATGCGAGACTGTGTTAAGTCGGGGAGCCCAAGGAGAGATGCAGCGCCCCTGCTGAGAAACGCTGCAGTCTTATCTCCCTTCCTGTCTCCCTCTGCGTCTCCGACCTTCTCTTTCCACCTCTCTTTCCCCACTTTCTGAATGCGCTCCCATCTTTCCTCACCATCACTTTTCTACACTCTTTTCACCCTATCCTGCCCACCCCTCCCTTACGTTGCAGCGAGCCTCCGCTCTATCTTTTTCCTTCATCCTTGGTAAACGGGGAGTCTGTTTGATGTCTTTATTTTTAGGTGTTAAAAGGGTGCATCAGCTTTGTGTTCCTCCTATTAACGTTGTGGTGAATGCGCGAATATGTTAATGCTTACTTGCAAACTGGATGGTAATTGCGTACAATTACCAGTAAATGTATACATTTACTGGTGGGATTGCTTTACATTCCCCATGGTGAGTTCTGTAACTGTGCATCTCTCTGATAATGTGGGGTCTGTATGTGGTGCTGTGAATTTCATTACAAGAGCTGCATAGGTGTTAAGCATTAATGAGTGTTGTAGTACAGACTGTAATGGGTGTTAGTAGCAGAGAGCACAGGCAGAATTAGTCCCATTACATGGAAAGTGTAATGTAGACAAATTGTGCATTTTGCAGTTAAAAACGTTCTTGCAATTACTTTTATCACTGCTAATGGCCAGAGGGGGCACAACTTAGTTTTAACAGTTTTTGTTTTTTAAATTCACAGCTCAAGATGATGCCATCAGTGGCCAAATTCATGCCAGTCACTCGGGCAGGCAGCCAATCACCAAACACTTGACTCTTAACACCAAGCGGCTCTCTCTCACCCCGACTGCAGTGCTGCTCACTTGCCCATCTTGCTAAACTATGAAAGCATTAAAGCTACAGTGGATAATGTGTGTCGCAAAAATATCTTTCATTGACAAATATGCAGTACAGTATATTACAGTATTATTTACTTAAAGTTGTAGATGATTTTGTATATTTTTGGTGTTTTTCTTACAACAATGAAATATGAATAAAGTCCCCTTTATATCCTATTTTTTTGGCTGGCATTAGGAAATATTGAATTTTTTTCGAAACAATTCAATTTTATAGTTAATTATTTATTAAAATGGTTTATTTTATCTAATTTCTGATGTTGATTTGGGCACTACACCACTTACTATCATAGTAATGGAAAATGTTTTCCAGTTTAGTTTCAGTGCCTGTATTATATTCTCCTATAGTGTGATGTATTATTAGGTAATGATGAGTAAGAGGGAGGAAACATGATGTACTTTGCTGGTACTGACTGGTTCCTCTTTTCTTGGCGTCTGCTAGCACTCCCAGTCCCACATATGGTGGAGTCAGCACAGAGCCCGCCCTTTTTGTATGTGTGTGTTTGTGTGTGTGTGTTTTTATGAGAAAAGCACGCAAATGTGTATGTTCTGGATGAAAGAAGGGTGAGGGGAAGGGACAAAAACAAAAGAGGCAATTATAAAGAGATCCAAACAGTGTGACACTGAGCATGTGTGTGTAGGGGAGTGTGCGTCCATCTGTGTGTTTTTGCCATAAGACAATGTGTAAAAATGTGCCGCTTTGATTGCCGACGCTTTATGAGTCACAAATGATGACTCAAATCCACCTCCCTTTAACATACTCATGCACCCGCACAAAACACGCAAACATACGGGAACACACGCACCTCGTTCTCCGTCCTGCCTTCATCCACTGACCGTGAAGAATGTGTGCAGGCAGCCTTACTCATGCATATTTACACTGAACACACACTCACTCACCTACTCAGCGGGCACTCTCTAAAGGTTATTGTGCGTGAGTGTGTGTGAATGTCTGTTTGTCCGTCCGTTCACGTAAGCGCAAGTGTAAAGGTCACTTCAAGCGAGGCGGACCACTTGTCTATGCCATGCACAGATTATTGGATTGATATCGAGAACTCTTGGACATGCAGACAAACCACCGTTATTAACCGGACAACTTCGCCTCAAGGCTAAAAACATATAAATAAATACCATAAACGAGCATTTCTGCCAATTCCAAGAGCCACTCCTTAATCCTATTCAGAACCTACAATCGCTCATTCACCCAGCCAGGACCCTTCACGCTCTATTCTTGGCCAGACAGAGAGAACAGAAAGGGCAAAATCTGCTACTTGGCTTTAAGCACATTTTCCATCCAGATTATTGCTGCTCAATACATTTCAAAAAAAGCACAACAAAAATCCATTTCCCCCTCTTCCTTTGGCTGCTCCATACTTATGAAAATCCAATTTGGTTCCCTCTTTTCTTTCTTCCCTCCACAATTCGTGCATTTCCACCCTCTCAAAGTGATTAGTGATCTGTGGGTATCGTTTCCAGGGAGAATGATAGCTGTGTTTTATGGAGGAGGGGAAAGGTCCAGGTCTCCTCATCAGGGCTGATGTCCCTTGCAGAATGACGGGGCTGGGAGGGCAGACGGGAGCACCGCTGTCCCTTTGCAGATACAGCCAGTTGCTCTACATCACAGGAGAGAAGACGACTCACTTTATCTCTCCCTCGCTTCCTCTTTCCCTCTCCACTCCCGCTATCATTCATTCCTTTAGCTCTTCTCTCACAGGCAGGCACAGTCGCTTTTTCTCAATTTCTCCAGCACACACACACACAAGCAGACACACAGGCCATATATCTTTCTAAGGCCCCCCTCCCCACACCCAATCCACCCCCTCAAATAAACTAATTTCAGCTTTGCGGGCTCCTCAAAAAGCCTCTTTACGCTGAGCTAACCTAAGCTAGGCTTCATCTGCACCATTTGACAGCCTTTACTCCTTAGTATGCAGAGCAAAAACACACTCGCTTAAACACACAGTTTCTGAAAGAGACTTCAAAGGTTTTAAAAATATATAAAATAATCAGCTACAGCGCTACATTCAGCATATCACAATCCAAACATCCGTAATAGTGAGAGCATCCACTATACACAAATACACTGAATACATTGTGTATTAATGTCAGAACATATGTTAAACATGTCAGCCCTTAAGTAGGTGATTTAAAATGCTGAGCCTAAGCCAGATGAAGCAATTACATTTTCCCTGCCACCTGGATGATTCATGCCAGACGTCTTAAAGGCAGAAACTTCGCTGTAGCATTCTACTTAGCAATCAAAACACAACAAAAATGCTCAGAAAGAAATATACTTGTCAGAGTAGAGATGTCTAACTGTGATAGATGAATGAAGGCATAATTTTTGCTCTATTCAAGATATTTCCATCCACAAGCCTGGATGAGGTTTCATTAAATAGGAATAGCGAATACATGGCTGTCACAATGGGAGACAGCCGCCATCAGGTCCTCTCTCATCCAATCAAAGAGCACAATAGACGCAGATCAGCCTGTCACGGTCAGGCCTGTCTTTTATGTGGGTCAATCAGTGTATTCATCAGCGTCATGTGGAGCCGACCGATCCAGCAGCACCTACCTTCACAGATTTTCAAAAGCACCATAGGCCGGAGCTCAGCCGCGTTCACACGCACACTTTAGTATGAGCACGCTCACACACACAGCTTACCTTACCAAAAATGAAACATTCCAATTCAATGGCAACCGAAAAATGAGAACTTGAAGCGGAACCACTCTGAAGGTCAGCATTACTATACATACAGGAGCCTGTCAATGAATTCAATTTCAACACCACCCACCACAGCCCATTAGCCATACATGGAAAATAAATCAAGGGGTGGGGGTACCTCTGAGTTTTCCTAAAATCACAGAGGGTGGTGTCCCAAATAGTGAGAAAGAAGGGCAGGAAGGAAGAAGAAAAAAGGAGGAGAAAAGGGGCAAGAAAAGAGAGTTGACATTTTGAGCGTGTTGATCGGTGAACAATTTTCAATAGGTAGAACAGTGTTACTTTTTCGGAGGGTGTGAATAACACTGGACACACCGGGGGTTGAGGCAGTGATTTAAAACACAGGAAGATCGGTTGAAAATCATATATGCTCGCCAATGAGCAGAAGCCCATGTGAAGAAGCCCATGTGAAGACCAGCGACAGCAAAGTGAGACATGCTGGAAGCCGATTAAAAAGCCATGGACGAATGTGGAGTGTTCCTTTGAAAATTGCCACAGTCAATGATTCAAACCATGATGTAAAAGCACATATGCACATGTATGTATATATCACACACACTAAAACACTCCCATTCTCTCAATCAAACTCTTACATACACATGAGAGAAAATGAAATGATGTGGAAGAGTAAAGACCAATTTCAAACCATCCATGGAAGTCAGTCGGTCAGTCGGCCCTTAGCTCCATTTCCATGACCTGGAGCCTTGCCAAGTCTAACCCAGCAAAGCACTGTCGAGCCACAGCCAATCGAAAGCCTCCCTCCCCCATCAGCAGCCATGGTTATATTATATATCCCAGCAGAAGTTGCTCTCAGGCTCATCACTCTCTTCACAAATCAAACCAATCATTTTTTTTAAGGGCTATATTTCATTTATTATTATATAATTGCTCCACTTGCAAATGCCCAAATCATCTATTTCAGTTTAAATTAAAACTAAAATTCCTGATGAGACCAAATGGGACCGTTTTATAAAAGAAGAAATCTCAATTGCAGAAAAGAAACTGACCTTAGTTCAGTGCCTAGAGAGACAACTTCCTCCCGCGCCAGGTGGTGATGAAGTGGGGGGGGGATACAGGGAGTTGTGAGTGTGGGGGTGAGGAGGTAGGGGGGTGATGGTATAGCAGAGGACAACAGGAAGTGAGGTAAGAGGATGCCATACCTTGGTCGCCAATCATCAGGTGTGCCAGACCTTAAAGGAAGACAAGAGCACAGTCAGCACAGCAAAGGATCATGGGGCGTGAAGTGTGTGTGTGTTTGTGCATATGTGTTGCTGTCATACAGGAGTTTGTCAATGACATGCTGGTGAAGGCTAGATTTTTCTGTGCAAAAATGTCTGTGCATGTGTTGCTCGTTCTCTAAATTATTCAAAATGTCTTAAAAAAAGCTTGCATTGAAAACACTTACTCATCCTAGGCTGCGTTCCTACGCACTAACAGGTACGCACACAGGTCTGCACAGTGCTGCTCGTATACAGTATGTGTGTGTGTGCCTACAGTATGTCTCTGTAACCTTGAGGCAAGAGCCACTTCAGATGAATGCACATGGGATGTGGAACTTACCAGATGTCAGCATCCAATCCCTACATACCCACTCAGACTTACATACATTTACGCTGTCTACCTTGATCTGTATTCCCACAATAGAGGATTTAATGAGCACATGAAGGCCAGAAAGAAGAAAGTAAAGGACAAGACTGCCATGAAAAAGATATAAATGGGAGAGAGAAAAGATGACAACAGAGAAATAAATCTAAGAAAAAATGAAAAAGAGGAAGAGGTGTTGTAAAATAATGACAGAGAAAGTCAGATCGATAGAAGTGCAACCTACCTGGAGTGTAGCTGTGCTCTGGGTAGGTGTTGCGGCCGGGCGAGGAAAGAGAGAGACAGACATTCATTAACATGCATGCTAAGCCCTTGGGTTACCATGGCTACTTACTGTACATGCACACCTGTCCAGGGTTACCGTGGTAACACACATGCAAAGTCCACGCAAACGTCACAATGAATACCATGCTGCACTGGTAGCCAACACGGAGGTTTGTCTGAATATAAACAGCACAATCTCTCTGTCGGACTCCACATGTGTACATATGCATTTTTTTAAAAAGGGGGTCACACACATACCCACCCACACTTGTAGATACAGAGGGTGGAGGGGGTGTGGGCGAATATATACTCTCCTACCTGTATGTTTCGATTCAAGAGCCGTTTACCCCAGAACTTACCTTGCAGGCCGCTTCCTCTCCCCAGAGCCCCCCGACAGATAGCATGCAACACACACACCGCGCGCATTCAGTCCCACAACCTCTCTCTCACTCTCTCCGTCTTTCTCACACACACACACACACACACACACACACACACACACACACACACACACACACACACACACACGCACGCACGCACGCACGCACGCACGCACACACACACACACACACACAGCACGCACGCACGCACGCACGCACGCACGCACGCACGCACGCACGCACGCACACACACACACACACACACACACACACACACACACACACACACACACACACACACACACACACACACACACACACACACACACACACACACACACACACACTAACATTGAATATGGCAGTATTAATGATGTGAAATAGCAGGAAAATATCAAATATGTAGGGGTAGATTAGCAGTGCAGGAAGACAAGGGGCATGCATGGTTCAATACTGGGACACAGTGTGTGTGTATGTGCATGTGTGTGTATGTTTGTGAAATTGCGTGTGAGTGTGTGCTCATCTGAGTGTTTCTGTGCCTCTGCCCTTGTGCTAGTAGCATGGCAGAAACAGGTGGAGCCATTAGCATGCTAACAGCAATTTGCCCTCAAGGACAATGCAAGCCAGGCCAGGCCTAACAAGCCCGGTTCACTCTGCCTTCACTGGAGGGCAGAATGGCTTGACAGTTATTACATTTATGCATAGGCCTGCCCACAATATCTTTACTACATCTACAAAATCGTATTATTTTTCTCAAAAACTGATATATAAGATATTGATGTTCTTTAAAACACAACCCTTTCCTGATAAGGAATACTGCTATGGAATATGTTCAATACTGTCAATCTGGGGATAAAGAATGCTTACGCTATATATTTTTTTGCTTATACTAAACATTTATTATAATTGAACCATGGAGATATTGTGTAACTGTAAACGTGAACGGAAACTAGCGCTGCCACAGTCAAATAACTAATGTATTGGTCCTAACACAGTCCTAATGATCCCTTATTTCCTCTAGCAAAACATACTCATTCTGTGTAAAAGATCAACAACTGACTTTTCTTCCTTCTCATATTCAGAGGGTTATAATTTCATCTCAAAGCTTTATTGTGCAGTGAGGTTGACGGCTTCAAAAAACATAATAATTTCAAGGTTCCATATAAAAGATAACCTTATACAAACCCTGCCTCGCTGACAAAAGAAGTGCGCAGTACTCATGACTCATAAATGATACCAATTACCAAAGAGACAGCTATGTTCCAGTACACACATTCATTTGAATCACTGAACATTACTACTTTTTTCTTCATTCAAAGAGGGATTTTTACCATAGCTCTTATTGCGTTCTCTCTTGCCATCAACTCAATTTCTTTAAGACACAATCTTTCTCTTCTCCAGAGTGCTTTAGTGCACCTGAAGAGAGGTTTCTGACGTACGATTAATTGGGATCCTCACTGGTAATGTTATGCGTGAATATTATTAGCTCAGCCTGCAGATCGTGTGGTTGGATATTTCCCACTGACTGAGCCTTCAACTTGTCAGACCAAAATGAACAGCAGTACATGAGGCCAATTTCAAAAATAAAGCATTATATACCAAAACACAGCACTCCAAAAAAAGTAAACCCTCCACTAAGGATACACCATCTGCTCTATTCTCCACTAAGACCTCTCTGTAAGTCTGAACTATTTTCAAGTTTGATGATTCAGAGAGGTCTGTGAAAGGACCCAGGCATCGGAAATAATCTCAAGATGTTGTTGCACTCTGTTGTCCGTGGTTTATTTTTTGTTAACTGGCTCCATTTACTGCTGTTTATTTCTGTCTGGAAAGCTTCGTGTTCACTGGAATAGTGAAGTGATATGAGGAAGTATGAAGTAACCTTTTAAAACCAGCCATTAAGCTACTTTCAATTTCCACCATCATCTAACGTTATACTCTAAAACCCTGCAGCAATTTCTACCCAAACTGTGAATAGTTGAAGCCAGCCCTGATAATGCCGTATGATTTCACATTATAGCAAATGACTAATACTAAATACAGCACTTCTCACCCCGTGTACATCCATCCAAGCACACCTCATAACTGGAAACACTTTATGAGATTACTATTACTGACAACGGCCACTATTACAAAGGGAAAAAAATATATTTTTGCCCACACTTACTCACAATTGAAAGGTGATTCCATTCCTAGGAACATATATATAAAACACAGACCAATAAATATCCTTTTGTCAAGCAGCAAATTGCCAGTCCAAAGCAGTTATTGTAACTAGAGAGAGCTTTTATATAAAATGTCTGCACCTCTTTATTTGCCTGTAGAGCTGCACCGCTGCTAGGTGCCTCAGTGCTGATGTGACTCATGGTTGTGCTGCAGTCTGCACACTACCAATGTGTTTCTCCAGGTGTTTGCATGTTTGTGCTACATGTGTGTATGCAGGTGTGTGTCAGTGCTGTCTGTGTCTCCCAATGTGCCCTAACCAGAGGCAAAAAAACAGCAAACTGGATTAGACCGGCTCGGATCACTCGGAACTCTGAGGGCAGCACAGAGTTTCTGCAGAGCTGATCACAGATTCACCTGTCACTATACGAAGAAGAGAGCATAGGGCTGCAGAATTTTTATTGAATTCTTTGATTTATCGTTTAATAATTTAATGTAATCAGTTAATCATTAAGTCTATAAAATGCCTTTTCTTGTCAGAACAACAGCCAGCCTATAAAGTTGAAACATTTACAAAAATACAGTATGTAAAGCCACAGCTGTTTAGCAGTTTTGCTTTACAAGTCATTTTAAATGTAAGACTGCAATGAATTTCATCATGAAATACTTTTCTAGAATAATTGACTAATCATTTGGTCTCTAAAAGGGAGATTTTAATGCCAGTTTTTTAGTCTTAAAAGATTTGTTTAAATGTCTTATTTTGTCAGTACAAATCTCAAAGATATTCAGTTTAAATTTTAGTTTTCAGTTTAAAGAAAAGAGTGAAATATTTGACAGATCTTCTTTCATGGAAGATCATTCTAACCATAAATTGATTGACAAAAAAATCATTGTTTGAAAGAAATGATTACTTTCATCATCCGCAGATTATTTTCTCGACTTATGTTTAAGAATTTTGCACAGCCCAAAGTGATGTGATCAGTTAGCTTGTTTTATTCAACATTCTGTCCAAAACTCTTAGAAATATAATGTACTATCATATGTAATTTGACAATACACATTGAAAAACAGGATTGAACAGTTATTTTAGCATTTTTCTCTGACTAATTCTACTTAAATCATAATTATCTCTCAGTTAATTCCAGCACAAGTGAGCATAATCAACCAGCTACCCTCCCCACCTGCTTGAATACTTAACACTAGAGGTTAAGTATAAGTAAGTACAGCCATTATAGCCCTGAGGATGCCTGTCATACATAAACATACAAACACACATACTCCTTACCACACACATGTATAAATACAGCCGATTTGTGTCAAACATGATGCCTGAAGTCACTACAAGCTGAGGCAGCTGTCGGCAGCTGCAGGCAGCTCTAGGCAGCAAGGAGCTAAGGAATGGGGGTAGGGAGGAAGGACGTAAGAGCAAGGACGGAGAAACACTGCTGGCATGAGGTCTCCCTATTAGTCCTGTCTCCATGGTTACCTAGGCCATCCCAGTGTCCACTAAATGCTAGGGTGTGATACAGTGGGTAGCTAAAGGGAGGTGTGATGCTGACAGTGGTGCTGGGTGGAGTGTGAGGTCAGGTCGGTGACAAACGGTGACAAGCACATATACGGCAAGGCCACTCTTTGGCAGATGCATTTGTGTCATTTAAAAATGTAAATCGCTGAGGTGAAAGCTGGAAGGTATCTCTGGCATCGAAAAGAAAAAAGAATAGGAATGGGGAGCGCTATCGATTAAGAATGCAGATTGGCTCTGAATGAACTGAAGCGAATCTGATGACACACACAACTTAGTGGGGGAGATGAAAGCATTTGCAGTACTGCCCATAACAAGGTGGCTGAGTTCATTAAACAGCTGTTTCATTTTTCTAATGGCCAACATTACAGTGCCCTCTATAATGGAACTTGTATTGACCACAGGCTTGTTTGACATTATTAAGGGAGGGCGTTCTTGTAGAGTTGAGACATTAAAATATTAGTGAAACAGCATTTATCTTCTGCCACTTCAACATAAAAGTTTGTTTACTTTCAAAGTTCTTTATATTTATAAAGTACTACTGACAAGACATGTTTTCCTCTTTAATACTGCATAAGAACACATACTACACACACACACACACACACACACACACACACACACACACACACACACACACACACACACACACACACACACACACACACACACACACACACACACACACACACACACAATCACACACACACATGCACACACAGGGCATCTTATCAGGCTGCACCCTGTCCAAGTTATTGGCAGGCCATATATTGTATACACTTCATTTCACCCTATGTATTGTACCTGTGAAGGCCATCTTGAATCAATGCAAATCCATTAACACAAGCAGACAGGTGTCAGCCATGTAACGACCACCGATTTCCAACCTCTTAGCCTAGTTCCAATTAAAGTCTTTCAACACGAGCCAACAACCACATCCATACAGGATCCATATGGTTATTGTGTTTTGCCAAACACACCAACTGAGCCCATCAAGGCCTTGACACGACCAGCCAGGTTTAAAGTGATTTTCGGGTAACTTGTCTCAAATCTCCAGACTCTTGAGCTTGATGGTCTGACTGCAACAGCTGTTGTCAAGCACTCAGCCCCAGCTCAACTAAAAGGACTGCACTTGTTGTAAAGAGGCTTCGTTATGGAGGTTCATACTAAATTAGGAGTCATTGGCAGCCATGAAAGATCAATATCAAACATATTCAGTATGCATGTTTTGCACTGTGAAGGCTGCAGGTCCATAGGCACCAATTGAAAGGCAGCTGTGAATAGTGCTTCAGTGTAGATGTCTACACTGAAGGACTTTTTGAGTTGGAAGTATAATTTTGATATGGATCCACAAATGTAAGTGTGTGTATGTCTGTGTGCAATTGTGTTAATGTAAAGGATGAGATGTACATATGATGGGTCACATGGTTCTGGGCCTTACCTTCGCTGCAGTCGTTCCCTTGGAAACCGGTGTCGGAGCAGTCGCAGACGGCCTGGTCGTTGACCACACTGCACACCCCTCCGTTCTGGCACTGGTGGTCCGGCCCACAGCCAGCTGTTACTGTGACGCCCCCTGAGCTCTCCAACGTCGATTGTGTGCCGTTGATGCTCACCCCCGTGATCCAGCCACGAAAGGGGGGGTGTTCCCGTACCGAAGGGGATGTGAGGCGCAGCGGCGAGGAGTGTAGCTCTGGCGTCACCCCGCCTATGTAGGTGTGGCTGAATACGGTCATGTCTCTTCTCTTGCTCTTCACTTCCGCCCAACCCTCAATTCGTCCGTCCACCTCCAAAGAGGTGTTCCTCCAGTCCCTCTTGACACGCACTGCGTGCCAGTGCCCATCACTCACAGCCACACCTGATTGCAGTTCTGCTGGCTCAGCACAGAAGATTGAGAATCGCAGGCGGAGGTGGCCGTGGAGAAGCAACAGTTCAAGAAAGTCACAGAAGCCCTCATCATCCAGGTAGAGCAGCAGGCCCTCCTGGCTGTGAGTCCGCAGGCTGAAGCTCAGCACACTCTCGCAGCAGGCGTTCCACACCGGAAACCGCCCCCACTGGCTGGACACGCCTCCAAACTCCAGGGCTTCCCCATGGGCCTGGCCCCCCACGCTACACAGGCACAGCCCCAGGAAAAGCAGGGGGGCTGCCGCCCACACACACACCGCCATGACACTCATACACACACTCGCGCTCGCACTCACACACACACTGGAGGAGATAGAGGCTAGAGCTGGGGTGTTCCCTCTAGCCTACAGCTCATTGTGACAACTGGAGGGCACTTGGTGGAACCCTTTCTTTGTGGCTCAGGTGCACCCTGCTTTTTTGGTAGTGCTCTTCACAGAGCGAGGCTTCTATATGATACAGCCCCGGTGGGGAAAGGGGTCAAACAGCAGCTCCCTCTGTCCTTTCAGCACTCTTGGCGAATCTTCTTCTGCCTTGGTCTGGTGTTTGTGTGTTCTCTGATACGTTCAATGCCTCCTCTCCATTCACTCTTTCATTCTTCACTTGTGACATATGAGATTCCAGGAGTGTGTATCTGTGTGTTCATCTGTGTGAGTGTTAAATAAGTGACAAATGTGAATTCCATCTTTGTGCCCTAGATAGGGCCTTATCCCCCATGAAGCCAACTCCCCACGGAGTATGAGAGTGTGAGTGTGGGTGTGTGGCTCACACATTGGTAATGAAGAGAAATGACGCCGTCATAGCTGAACTTCACCCCTCCTCTCTATCCTAGTAGGGCAAAAATAAAAGAGTGTGTGGGCAAATATATGTGTGAGTGTGTTTGAGTGAGGTATGTGCGTCTTTCACTGCCACGTCATCACTCTCTCCAGCGACCTACAGAGAGAACAGAGACGGCACAATCAACCAGGGTCACACACACGCAAAAAACACGCACGCACACACACGTAAACAATTATGCACACTCTCTCACACACAAAATACGAGCCTGCTATTATTCTCAAATTACCCTATCCTGCATTTTTGCTCACACACACACACACACACACACACACACACACACACACACACACACACACACACACACACACACACACACACACACACACACACACACACACTCACACACACACACACACACACACACACACACACACACACACACACACACATCACATTGTCTCCTTACAAATTGAACAGGCCCAGATCATGAGTGTTTATGAAAATAATTAACAAACACAATAGCATCAAGGATTTGGGATAAACAAGTACAGTAGGCACACACAGAGACATACACAAAAAGCACCTCCTCAGTAGATCTCCCATCATGCCGCAGGAGATTTGTATAAGGTGGCATACCTGCGACCACCTTATCATAATGAGAACATGTTTTTTTATCACTTTCGAAACTTGACGTTGACAGTATATGAAGTGACAACGAAATCGAGTGTGCTTATTTTAAGTTATTTATTAAATGATTGTATCGGAGTTATTAATGTTAATAGCAGTGGCCACCTCGCACCTCTGTCAACGAATCTGTTCACAAAGAGCGGGAGCAGCACCGCGCGCTGCGGCGGATGACTCGCCTCGCGTTATCGAATTAACGTCTCCGGAGCTAATTTCCAACAACTGAACACATTCTCACCCAACATAACAAACATGGGTTGCAATGTAGGCTACACACACAGACACGCACACACATGCACGCGCGCAAGCACACACACAAACACACACACAGTTGGCTACACGTAGCCTAGTTTATTCTCCGCGAACCTTTGGAAGACGAAAAGCGGCAACATCACGGTTATTGATAGACGGGGTGAATGAATGCGGTTGAAATATCGATTGTCGATTTGCGGCCATAGCTCCTCTCCATTTTTTCTCCCCCGCGCCCGCTCCTTCACTACACTGGGGTTCAGTCTCGTCACCTGCGCGCCCTAGCATTTAACTACAGCTCAGCTAAGCGGCAACACGGTAATTACTCCTTTTTATCACTTACTGTGTTAATCTACATCCCAACCTGTAACGGTGATGTGACAGCCCCGCCCCGGTTAATGAACAGCGGATTCCCTCAATGCAGGCACATATCTAGGTTAGAAAGCCGACCTACCTCACGCACATCTGGTGGTTCCGTGACAACAGTGCTGCGCGCGACCCATCGATTCCCCTTTCCATCTGAGAAGGATTTCAAAGGCGCGAGAGAGTGGAGAGCACCGGCGCGCCTGGTGGTAGATAGAGCCGGTCTACCGAACAGGGACAAAATTATCACAGGCTCGCCTCCAGGCGACAAGGTGCTATTGCTCTCCCCCTCGCTTGCGCTCTCTCTCTCCCTCCCTCTCTCTTTCTAGCTCTCCTTCCTTATCTCTCTCTCTCTCTCTGTTTGACTCAATGTCTCTCTCTCTCTCTCTCTCTCTCTCTCTCTCTCTCTCTCTCTCTCTCTCTCTCCGTCCTCTTGAGAGGGAAAAGGTGCAGTCTGATGCTCTTCGCGAGACTCGGCAGAGGGAAAGTCACGTGGACGCAAGAGAGAGAGAGAGAAGGAGTGTGTGTGTGTGTGTGTGTGTGTGTGTGTGTGTGTGTGTGTGTGTGTGAGGTAGAGGGGATGGGCGGGGCTGCGCGCTGCTGCAGCACCTTGGACAGCGCGCATTTACCGCCCGCACGAAACAGAAACGCAATTACCGGAGGCAGAAAATAAGGCGAGAACCGGGGTAGAACCAAATGATTAAATCCGTGAGTGACAGTGACGATGGCCGTTACCAGTGCTTCAGGAGCGTCTGCAAGCAAGTCAGCGATTCAATGAAGTGTGTAGGGGGTGAAATGAAAAGGAAAACAGACATCCATCTGTTTCTGTTTCTCCCTTACACAGTTACACTCATACAGAACACACGCCTAATTCATATGAACAGACGAATACCCCGCACATGACTAAACACAACGAAGATTGTCACTGTACTCATGCCCATATACGCTTTATATTTTGGACAAAAAACAAACAATTAATGAAATCCCAATTTTACAAATACAATTGTATAACAAACTTTTCAGCAACCGTTTGGGGGAAAGCTTTTTGCAGTTTCACCTTACATTGCCCACACTATCAATTTCATAATAAAATGTTTTTTTCCCCAGTTTGGTAAGAAAAACCTTAACTTGCCTGCACTCAGCACTGACCTCAGCTCTAAACAGCACCTTTGGGATAAACTGGGATGCCAATTGAGAGCTGAGTGGAATCTGCAGCCAGATTCGAAAATCTCTTGGATAGCCTTGATAGTTTAAAAGAGTGGCGGCTGTTATAGCAACACATTCATGCCCAAGGTTTCTGAAATGTGTTCAACAATTACATGATGCCAGTGAAATGGTTGAGCATTCACACACTTTTAGCCATATAATGAATGAGATACCACTGAGGTTTACTTGTAATTTGGTCAGATATGAAGATTATTCCATGAACGATTATTATTTTTAATATATATTTAAATATATATATTAATATTAGGAGATAAAATGAACATTTGCATACATATACAGTATAAGCTATATAGTTGTTTATTTAACAGTGAAGGATTACTAGTAAAAAATAATATAATATATACAAATAATAAGAACAAATAAATGTAAAGTAAATAATAATAACGCATTTAAAGTATGTTATGTATTTGATTGTTGTGCCCTAGACTACAATTGCTTGAGGCATCAGGACAAACACCTGTATTGTTCAGGTGTATACTTTTGTGTATAAAGCGTGTTTACATTGCTACATGTACAAATATGCTAATATAATCCCACAATCCAATGCAAAATCATCAGCAAACACACACAGAGAAACACAGGCTTTTTTCCAGCCTGGGATACAGCTGTGAGGAGCCCAGCTCAGAGGTGCCCTCCCTGGGCTCCCTGGGACAGCTGCTGCTGCTTTTTCTTTCTCTCTCTCAATCTGTATGTCTGTCTCTGACGAGCAAGCACATCAGAGTTCACTCTGCTTTATTCTGCATTAACACTCACTTTGGACTAGTGTTTGGAAGAGGAGTAGAGCTATACAATTGGCTAGTGAAGGTTGGGTCCTCCAATAAAAAGAACAGCCCTGACTTGATCTGAGTTCCCAATTCAAGATACACTATACAGACATGATTAATGGAGCAGCATTCAGAACATAATGGTTTGCAGCCGTCCACTCAACATTTACATCGCTCCTGTTTTTGTACTGTAGTTGTCATTATCTGTTTGCGATTTGAGATTGTACAGGCTGCTTGCTGTTTTAGTGACATATATGCGTGTGTGTGTATACATTTGCTCCAGCAAGGCCGGCAACTGGCAGGAAGGCAGCTTTACCGTATGATCCACGGTATATTGTAGGACCACACAGCTGGAGCAAGATGGCTAACATTGATTTGAGCGACATATATTAGAGCAGAATTTGATTACCACAGAGACCAGGATAAGCATGCAGTTGTGCACTTTTTTTCCCCCTGTGTGCTCTTATGTGTGAGGAGAGTGTTGGAGAGGGAAGTGGGGAGAATGAGAGGAGCAGGAGGAGGAGTTACTATGGAAACAATCTCAACATCAGCACCTGGTATCCAATTGGACTGTCCACCACCGCCACCCCTCCACAAACCTTCTCAAAGTCTACTCCTCCTCTACTTCTTCCCCCTTCCTTCTCTCCCTCCCCCAATCCCCGGGCCAGGCTGACCTTTTGGACCAAATGGCATTATCAAATAATAACGTTCTTCCATCTCTTCCCTATGCAATGAGGAAAAACACGGACCATTCTGGTGAAACACGTTTTCAGCGAAGAGCAACATACAAAAAAATCACATGAAGAGATCATTAACTGCTGAAAATGAAAATGAATGGGAAAAAAAGGTTTGATAAAGGACGGCACATTTATTCTAGCTTGGAAAATCAGTTAGGCAGAGAGAAAAATAAAGCCTAATTAGTAGAACAATAAACCCATTAGAAATGAAAGCAAATGCGGTGAAATGTCATTATAAACTATTATTTCAAAAATATATATTGTATCAAGTAATGTGTCAATTGAGCCTATATACAGTATTGTCATCTTGAAATATTTAAAGTAAATATCTCCCATTGCAGTCAGATTATTTCAACCCCTTTCTGATAAGTCAGCAAATTTTTTAACACATTTATTGATTTAGAAACAGGTTGAAAGTATCTCATCACACAGGCACAATTTGTCTTGTTTAGTGAAACAACATTTCCATTACTCTTTCATGGTAAGACTTGCTTGTGCGGAGAATTTTGTATCAACGATTTTCCAGGACTATATTCACAATGGAAAAAACATCCATTGTGAGAAAGTGATTGCTAGAGTGACGGACATTCTTTGAGGCCTTTGTGTGAGCATTGCTTTTGCTTGACAAAATCATAACAGAGGATATAATTACGTGCATTAATCCTGTATGATTGATCAGTGAACTTCAGGTAACTTAGTTTTTTAAATGGATTACAGAATGACATTTCTTTGTAACCGATTAAGATAAAAACGAACAAGATGGTCAGGCATAATGGAGGCCTCATTCAGCAAGCTGCAGAGCAGGTTATCTGTTTCTACAAGAGCCATCAAGGCGTGATGTGATGCATCATCAGCCTGTAAGAGGCACAGGGAAATGCATTATACCATGAGCGTTTTAAATTGCTGCGACTCTATCAGCCAACATTAACCGTGACAGATATGGGCAGCCTCTGATTGCATTAGTCTTTATTGAATGATGGGGCGGAGGAGCTCCATTCTGTACATTCCTCCAACCACGTTTGCTCTTCCTCTCCTTACTTCCCCTTTTCCTTCCCCTCTCTGACAGGCTGACAGCAGGCAGTGACCCCTGACTCTTTGCCTACTCAGCAGAGAGAAGGTCACTGTATATGTGTGTGTGTGTGTGTGTGTGTGTGTGTGTGTGTGTGTGTGTGTGTGTGTGTGTGTGTGTGTGTGTGTGTGGGTGTGGGTGTGTGTGTGGGTGTACATATTTTCTTTATATATAAATATCTATATGTGTGTGTATGTGTCTGAACTGCCAGCAGAGAGAATATACAGCCAAAAATAAAAACTCATCTGTCAGCAGCAGCAGTATGTGTTTGTGTACCCATATTTTGTGCTTGCATTTATGTCAGTTTGTGCTACAGTGTCTGGAGCTTGAGACGGTGAGGTTTACCTAGTATGCGCTGCAAATGGTGACAAGAGGCACAGATGGGGGGTGAGGAAGGGAGGAGTCGAAGTGCCACATGTAGAGAAATCTCTGTTTTTTAATGGGGGTATGGTATAAACATGCATGTATAAGACTCACTGTGTCATTTCAACACTGTGCGTACACACTGGCTTGAGAATATGATTATAAGAGTATCCTTTTATGAGTCAGACAAACATCCCTGCTGTCACTCATATGAAGAGGGTAATGTTTGTGTGTGTACAAGTTGTACAAATGTGTTTGTGCATGCGCATAAGTGAGTTAGTGTGAGCGTGCGTGAGTGTGTTTGACAGGCAACCACCCTTTTCTAAATGAGATTAAATGGGAGGTTTGTCTCTAATCGTGTTGTAATGAGTTTCTGTGTAGCTCATACATTTACTAATTCCACTTGCCAATAGCGCAAACAGCCACGTGCGCATGTGTGTATGCGTGTGTGTGCAGGAGTGCATCTCCGTGTGTGAGGTAAGAGAGGTCACCTCCCTGCAATCTTACTCTCATTTATAACAATAGTGCTGACCTGTCCTCATCAAAGGATTGCAATTTCTAAACACAAATAACATTAGCCCATGTGCACAAGCATGCACACATGGACGCCCACACACACGTGCACAAGGCTCAAACACACACACACAAGCACAGGAGCAAACGCACAGTCCATCTGTGTATAGATCTGTGTGTCATTAGAACTCTCAACAGGCATTAGCATTGATCATCTGACCAGCAGATGGAGAGTGACCGACAAGAGCCAAATAAAGCCTGTCAGAGTGTGTGTACCAGTGTGTGTGTGGGTGAAGAGGTTGAATGAGAGGAGAAAAGGTGTGTGTGAGGGCTTAAATGTGTGACCAAATGGAAAAAAAACTCAAGATCTATAGTTCATTAGCCTTCGCACCACTGATTTACGATTATGTGTGTGTGCATGTGGGGCTTACAGTGTGTCTGTGCGCATCAGAGTGACCATAAATCTTGACCTGCGAGCAGCTAGTGGTTGTCATGGCGATGCAGCCTCCCTCAGCCTGGGGCATCACATGCCCTACAGTAAGGGGTCAAGGGTCAGAGCAGTTCTGTGGATTGGAACAGACTTTAAGAGCGGCTAATGAACAGAGGAACCAGCAAAACTGAACACATCGTAATCTTTCACCTTTAGCCTCACAGCCTTGGGAATGTCGTGATAACTGCCAAGCACACATGGAAAATACTCCAGCGCCATAATGCCCGAAGCTAAATGGAAGTCACAGAGCTAGGAAAGGGTTTAAATAAAGTGGATACACTTGTACACACATCAAGAGCAGCACATTGGGATTTCACACACTACTGTATATGGCCAAAATTGTTCAGAAACCCAAACATTACACATGACTTTTTTCATGGAAGACATTTTGACACGTTGAAGGTATGATTCTCAACCTTTCATATAGGAGTCCATTTAATGTTGATGGAAAATGTAGTTCATTTAATAGATTAAATCTTTAGTGCATGCTGTTGTTCTTACTGAGACGTTATTTGGATGACAATCACGCAGTCGACAAAAATGGAGTACACAGGATGTAATGGACGAGGATACATTATACAGTGTTTTGGTTGACGTGGATATTGAGCCGTATTCATTCGAGCCAGACTAGTATAAGGATGAAAATGCATCAGAGGGAGGCTGCGGCTGCATTAACCTTGGAAGATGAGATTGCTGGCAAGGAATCAAAAGCTTGCTCCAAATGCATTCTGGTACATGTAGGCACTGCCGGCATGGCTCAATATAGCACACACTTAGAAATGTATTTCATCAATTGACTACTTTTGCCATCAACACTGATTGAACATCCACAAAAAGGTTGCACATTTTTTTTAGAATGATAGTTGAACTTCATTTGGCATTTTAAGTTTTATGATTGTGGCCTTGGACACTTAGCCGTCATTAATATTATGTGTAATACCTGAACAATGGAATGGAAAAGGCTTGCTGTTAAACATCTCATTCCAAAACCACGGGCATTAATCTCCTCGTATGACAAATTCCACTTCTCTGGTTGCTTTTCTCAAAAATGTCAGGCACAAGAGCGACAATAAGGTTGAGTATGGATGTTGGGTGATAATGCCTGACCTGTAGCGAGCGTTCCAGTTCCTATTAAGGGGTTGGATGAGGGTCAAGGATATGTGTAGGCCATTCGAGTTTTTCAACACTTGGAAATCCATTCCTTTGTGCAGGAAGGCCTTTTCATGTTGAAACATGAAAAGGCCTTCCTTAAATGGTTCCCACAAACACACTCTGTTGTCTGGATCATCATCGTATGCAACAGCATTAAGATTTCCCTTAATGAAAAACAGCCCCAGACGAGAAGCACACAAAATATAATTTGTATTGATTACACACACAGAGTGGGCCATTTGGGTGTCTGAGTGTGCAGGAGAATCAAGGTACAAGTATATGCACTCAGGCCAATGCGGAGAGGGGTAGCATGAATTAGGAAGTGTGAGCAGCAAGAGGAGGGTTACTATGACAACAGGGGAGAATGTTCCAGGTGACAGTGAGATCGTTGAGATGCTAATTGTCCATTTTCAATCCCCCATAAAGTTTAACAGCCACTCTGCCTCCACATGTTATTCTAACTCAGTCACAGAGTATACCTCTGGGATGTACAGCTATTCCTCTGTCCCTCCCTCCATCCCTCCCCTCTTTTCCCCCTTGTTTATAATGACACCCCATCCTCCCTTCACAGCCCTCTCTTTCCTCCCCCATCCTCCTGGCACAGAGGGGGAGACTGTGTAAATATCATAGGCGATCTGGAGCATATGTGCTCATTTCTCATGAGGCCAACTAACACCTGATCATCAGACTCTCTTTCCATCCGTCTCTCATTTCATTTGCCTCGTCCTTGCTCTCCTCCCTTCTCCTTCTTCACACCCGTCTCCCCTCTCCTCATTTCCTCCTGTCCAAATTCATCTCCCTCTAAGTTCCCTCTCCATGTTTACCCCCCGCCCCCCTCCATCCTTTCTTGCTCATTCCCTGCTGTTTATCTCTACCGCCGCTCCCTCCCAATGAAGTGCGTTTAGCCACTTTGTTCCCCTTTAAGATTAAGATAATTAAATCAGCAACTAAATGAGAGAGTGTGCTGCTGGCGTCACCATGGTAGCGCTTTGATGTTCTATTTTAGCGCGATAGTATCAACACCAACTCATCATTCCCAAACTACTGTTGCACACACACTCACACACATATAGGGACAATTCATGCATTCACACCACCACCTACCACTTCCCTCCTCCCCCTCACAGTCCTCTTACAGTACACACAAAGACAGATTCGACGCGCTAAGCTCCACTGTCTTATTTCCTGTCATCCAACCACAGCACTCTTTACTGTTGATCTCACCCACTTCTCTTCTTCCTTCCTTTCCCTCTCTCCAGACCTCTCCATCTCTCTCTTCTCTAATCTTATGCCGCTCTCCCTCTCTCTCCCCCGCCTCCTTCCTCCCGATCAGCAGGTTGCTAGGCAACTGCGCTCCATTGATCTAGAGGAGCACTATGACAAGCTCCCATAACTGCCATGAAAACACACAGGGACAAACTGAGGCACACACATGAACACACACAAAGTTATTGGAGATGTCTAGTAGCACCTTTAGAAAGAAGGCGTCCTCAGTAATCTGATAAGGACAAGGAACGGGAGGAGAGAAGAAGGAGGGACAGATTGATACAAGTGACAGAAGAAAAAAGGAGGAGAGAATGGCTCTTTATGTTGCTTACCTACTCATACCCCCCATCCACAGTCTCCATTCTCAATCCCTCTTCCTTTAGCTTTTCCATGTAAGCCTTGCCATCCCTGGAAAACCATTACCTTCACTGGTGGCCTGGTTAAATTTCCAATCTGACCCATCACAAAGTCATGGCCACCTCATCACTGCGAGCTGCAAACTGGTTGGCTTCCATTTGGGCCTCCACTTCAGCGCTTATAACACATGCTGTCACAATACAATGAAACAAAAGAGGAGATGGTGGGTGAAAGAAAGGGACTCACTAAGCGGTAATAGGTTCAAGGCGATGGCGTAAATGAATGCATTTTCATTTTCATTTACAGATAATGAAAATGTCAATATCTGTCTAAATACTTTAGAGGGAAAAATGTCAGAAGATAGGTAATGTCAGGGTTAGTGATGCGATTGTGGATCATGTAAGACATATCTCATGTCTCTTATTTGCTTCTTTTGACAAGAAGTATATGATAAAATCGATATCACTGTCAAACATATATGCTTAACATAAAGCTACAGTAAGGAGATGGTTAGCTTTACTTGAAAAAGGCAAACAAAAACTTCAGTTACAAAGAAACTCATTCTGGTTTTACAGAGGGTTTTTAGAGAGATTAAACAACAAGATATATTGTATTCATTATTGAGTCTCAGGTGTGCTTGAAAAAACAGGTGTTAGCCTTTGCAGAGCTCTTTATGCTAAGCTAAGCTAATGAGCTGACAACCAACACTTTATATTTAACAAAAAAATTGAATAGTATACATTTTCTCATCAAAAACTTAGCAAGAAATCGATTCAGCAAATGTCCTAAAATGTGGAGTTAGTTTCTTTAAAGGATCGTAATTTGTAGTTAGCAGAAAGCAGCTGTGGTTTGGAAGGTGGAGCGGACGTCCACTAATCAGAAGTGGTGTGATGCCTACAGTCTACATGTGGAGTGACCTTTGGGTAAAATACAGAACTTCAAATTGCTCAGTGAGTGTGGGTTTGAATGTTTCTTGTTCATGATGAATGTGTGTGTTAAAGGGTCAATGCTGGCTTGCAAAGCACTTTGAATGGTCACGAAAACTAGACATGGACATGTGCTATATAAAAGCATTTATCTTATTATTAAGATTATCAGATCATTCAATTAGCAACCTTGTGTAAGTGATATATATAATCAGATGAGTGTTGATCCACAATTACTGTACAACCACTGAGAGGATATTCAGTAGTGTCAGTGCACGGAGGAATGCATTTATTTCTTGATTACTAATTTCCTAAAAATCTAATTCAACAGCCACCTTTTTTTTCAAATGTAAAGAGATGTTACACGTCAGAAGAACCTACGAGCTCTTTGCTGCATCCTTTCTCTCCTTTAAGCGCTTTATCAATGTAACGTAAGTGTTCATTATGTACTCTGCGTTATAGAGTTATCAGTTGTCCACTGAATAGATGCATTTCAGAAATCGTTTTAGGCATAATCTCTTCCTCTCAAACCTATAGTTGAGGCTTAAACAAGGCCCTACAAGATTGCCTCACAAGGTCGAGGTTGAGAGGGATGAATATCTGTTCCAAAATATGTCCTAATCTTTGATCCAATGGTTGTACTGTAGGTAAAGTAAAAAAGAATACCAACTTCATGAATAGCTGTCCTTTTAGGAACCATGAATGTCTGTGCAAAAATTCATGGCAATCTATTCACAAAACGCGTATTGAATTTTTTGAAAATAACTTTCAAATAAAAAATAAAAAATGATTCTGGCAACATGTTTAGTGGGTTGAAGTTGAATAGTTAAGAAAATTAACAACAAAGAGAAAGCATCGGATGTTGTTTTTTCAGTTTAAGTGCAAAGGAAAATGACCTTAATTGAACATTGTGCAAAACAGGAGGATACACTTTGATTAAGGAGGACAACTGTCATTCAAGGTGTTTAGGGCAAATTATTTCATTTGAACTGATTTGATCTTGAGCTTTGAAATAGTAGCATGGTTTACGTTCTGAATACAGCAGACAAATATTTATTGAGAAGAGAAAGAAAATGTTCTTTTCTGCGGCTACCAGCAAAGATTCTGTCAAGTGTCCAGACCAAAATGTTCCATCTCGAGCCAGAGTGACAGACTCCCTTTCATCATATCAAATCAGTCCTCTTCAGCTGCCAAGCTCAACATATTCACTGACAGCTCAATTATTCTTCGTCAGCTTCACACTATACCCTCTGCTGCTAAATTCAACACACCGTTGAGATCAGAAAAAGGAATCAAATAGAGTAAAATAAAGAAAACTTTCATGAACCTCGATCTCTTAAACCTATTGAAGGCAGTTCTTCTCCCCCACTCGAGTTCTCTCTCTCTGACTTCAGTACAGACTCCATCAGCTCTATGCTGGCCCTTCTCCAGCAATTATCTGGTTGGTTCCACTCTGACGCAACTCAGAATCCACTCATCGTCTTCTTCGTCATCAGCTCCTGCTTCCTCTGTAAGAGCGAAACTCCCTCTCTGACATCTACTCCTACTCATCTCCAGCTTTTCTCAATTTTTTTCTCTGGCACTAGCTCAATCTGAGCTCCATCTCCTCCGTGGCTATTCGGCCAGATTGCCGCCAACAACAGTTCTGCTCTGATATGGCTATGACTCCACTTTGAAGCCAAGCCAGCTGTTCACCAGCTCTGGCTGTGACTCATCTCTGCTCTTAAACCTAAGACTTATACTTGTTCTATTTCCAGTCCAAAAGCACAGTGGTAAGACTTAATTTTCTACCCAAAGTTGTGTTGAATTGTCAACGCTGATGAAGCCAATTTAAAATGGAATGCCCATGGTACCCCGAAGGAAAATCCAATTGACTTGATTGGTGTGGTTGGTGATTCCTTGCCTTTTCATCCATAATGTTCATATACGTGGTTTAGAGTGAGATATTTGATCCAACTCTTGAATAGGCTGCCATAAAACATGGGAAAGACATTCATGAACCATAATTGTGACTCCCTGACTTTTCTTCAAGCACCACCATCAAGTACAAATTGTAGTAAATGTTACTGTGACCTTGCTAAAATGCAACCCGGATTGTAATTGTGATTTTATTGGCATGTTCACCTTAGCTTGATAGGCTCTTGTGTATACCAAGTTCTGCCCAAATTGTAGAAAGCACGACTAAATATTTCAGGGTCAGCCTTTAATTTTACCAAACCCTTTCATACACTCTAAAAACAAATGCCTTGGCTCAACAAAGAAAATCAACGCAACAGTTTGCATCGATGTTTATTGAGTTAAGACAACTTCTAATGAAATTGTCTTAAAGCAACAAAGTTATTTGAGTTAGGGGAGAAGGCTTTTCCTCTACAATCAGAGGTGTTTTTAATTACCACTTACTTAATAATTGGTAGCATAAACACAAGTTTTGAAGTTGATTACTCCAAAATGTAAGTTGTTCCAACTTGTTTTACCGTATGATTTAAAAGGATTTTAAGTTGTATGTACTTAATTACCATCATTGTGAACACACGTTTTTAAGTTGACAACCATTTATAAATTAAGTTGTAAGTATTGTTTTCAATAGTTTTTTTTCTTAGCCTTTAAAGTTGTGCAGTTGTTTATTTCAACACATGATGTTTCAATCAGGAGAGAATTCATTTTGTTTGAACATTTATTGACACATGCCATATGATAAGGTGCATGATCACCTGAAATCACAGCTGACTGCAGGAGAGAGAAGAACCATTTTAAAGTTTGGCTGCAGCACGTTGATTGGCTGCTGGAGAATGAGGTGAAATGTAATAGGTTAAAGAGAACGCCTGTGATGAGCTGATTATATGCAGCTGCGGAGTGAATGTATATACACCCAGTCTTCCTGAAAGAACTTGCGCTGAGCTTCATTTAAATCTTGAAAAAAAAGATAAATAACACAAATAATAAATAAACACATTAGCCATATTACTATGGGAAATGGGGACACAGCAAATAAATGCTGCCATCACAACGAAGTTAGAGGCCTTTGCATATTTAAAACCAGTGCCAAATATGTAAAATCTGCAAAGTTGTTGTAAAACTACAGAAACAAACTCTCAATGGCCACCAATCTGCAGATCACACACATCCATTTTACAAAAGATGTAACAAAGATGTTTACACTGCCGACAGTCATTATTTCAAACAGTATGAACACATTTAACGCAGAATGCTTGCTCATTCATTTGTTTCCCTCGACCACGATGGTTGCCATCGTATGGTCAGATCCTGGGGTGGACCGGTCACTGATGAAGGCGATATTCATGTCCTTTTGAAGCACATTAAATAATAGGTTAGCGCATAAGAGATAATGAATTAGGTAATTGCATACTTTTTAAACTGTCACTCTTAGCGAATACAGAGCCATTATTAACAGCTGCTAAAGCAACGCTTGTATTGTATTCCCCTATTGAGTCTGCATGTGTGTGTCATCATGGCAATGTGGTCCTGAAGACACACAGAGGTGCTTTTGAGTACTTTGCCTAGTGTTTAAGTTAAATGCATGTGGACAGATTTTGTCAATCACAACCGTGCAAGTTTTAGTGTATCTTTTCATCTTTTTTGCAGGTTCCATACAATATTTGAACTGGAGCAGAAGAGCAGAAGCCACTTTTCAAAATTGTACACAATCCTTTTCCCATGCCATTGCTGTCAACACCTATCCATGCTGAACGTTGCTAAGATATTATTGATTGGGGTGTGGCCAAAAGTGCAATATGCTTCGAAATGTAACTGACAGAGAGCAGTGCTTTTGTCCTGTGTTTTTACACTGTGCCCGTGGATTTTATTTTATTTCAAGATTTGTAATTACGTCGCTAAACTCCTTGAAAAGGTCCTCTTCCTTTTCTCCAAGGTACACGACAAGGCAGCGGATGGCTATTTCTCTGCGTACTTCAATTGTATTGTGCTATTTTTGAAAAAGGAAAAAAAGAGAAATTACCTAAATGAATATATTCTGAATGGGTGACTGCCAACAACTTGCATTTCAATGACAACTCTAAATAACGATCCTACCTCAAGAAGCATGTGTCAGGATTCTCATGTTATGGTTATGTCACGTTTGTAGTTTTGTATGTCTGGTTATGGGTATTTTCCTCCTTGTATATTGTCTGGTCCTTCTTCCTGTGTTTTCCCCCTGTCGTTAGTTTCCCTGGTGTGTCTTATTGTCTGATTGTGTTCACCTGTCACCCTTGTGTTTCTTGCCCGGCTGTTTCTCGTCTTGTGATTACCCCTCCCTGTATTTAGTCTTGTCTCGTCCTGTGTTCAGTGTTGGTTCGTCTTTTGTTTGTGACTGTGTTCACCGGTGAGTGTTCTGTTTTGTCCAAGTTATTTTAATTTATCCTTGAAATAAAGGCATTTTCAGCGTTATCTGCATTTGGGTCCTGCTTCCTTCACTCAACCGTAACAGTACGAACCAACCAGATATGGGCCCAGCAGATCCTTTTGAGCAGGAATTATTGGATTTTTCCTTTTTTTTGGCTAACTGCTCTGATCGATGGAGGGGAGCGTCCGGGGTTCAGCTGCGAGAGGCTGCTCTGGCAGAGGCGCGCCAGATGACTATGGAGAAACCAGGCTTGGTGAAATTCCTACCTGGCTGGATTTTGGATTTCCTCTCGGTTTGTTTTCCCCTGCCTGCTGGCCCCGGGCATGCTGGCCAACCCTATGTGCTGTGCCGCTGGAGGTTCCGCTGGGGGTCCTGCCAGCTCCATGTCCAGTCCCGTTGGAGGTCCCGCCGACTATTCTTCTGCCGGGGGTCCTGCCAACCCTATGTCCTGTGCCGTTGGACGTCCCACCGACTACTCTCCTGCCGGGGGTCCTGCCAACCCTATGTCCTGTCCCGTTGGGGGTCCCGCCGACTACTCTCCTGCCGGGGGTCCTGCCAACCCTATGTCCTGTCCCGTTGGGGGTCCCGCCGACTACTCTTCTGCCGGGGGTCCTGCCAACCCTATGTCCTGTGCCGTTGGAGGTTCCGCTGGGGGTCCTGCCAACTCCTGGTCCTCTTCCGTGGGGGATCCTGCCGAAGCCTGTCCCTCCGGTTCCTGTTCGGCCGACACCGGGTCTTGCCCGGCCTCCGGAGCTGTCTCTCTCTGAGAGCCCGGCTCCCTGAGAGCCGTGGTATTCGCCCTTGAGCCCGGCCCCCTGAGAGCCCGGCCCCCTGAGAGCCGTGGTCTTCGCCCTCGAACCCGGCCCCCTGACTCTTCCTGCCGCTGCCTTCGCCCTCATGCTCGGCCTCCTGAGTTCGCCCGCTGTGGCCTTCGCCCTACCATGGACTCTGCCTTGCCCCCGGGCCGTCCGCCCAAGACCCCCAACATGTTCTCTGCCTTGCCCCCGGGCCGTCTGCCCAAGTCCCCCACCTTGGACTCTGCCTTGCCCCCGGGCCGTCCGCCCGAGACCCCCACTATGGACTCTGCCTTGCCCCCGGGCCATCCGCCCGAGACCCCCACCATGGACTCTGCCTTGCCCCCGGGTCGTCCGCCCGAGTCCCCCTTCTCGGCTTCTGCCTTGCCCCCGGGCCGTCCGCCCGAGATCACTTCCGGGTCCTCCGCTGTGCTCCTGGGCTGTCAGCCCAAGACCCGTCCAGAATTCGTTTTTAGAGTGTAGAATACTATCGAGGTTAAATACTTTCCACCGCTACTAGACAAATAAGGGGTCATCGTTACCCACTCTATTTTCCGAGCATACAAATATTTTCTAGGATATTTGATTTGCTTCTTTTCAAAACATGACATCGAAGCCATTCATAATTTTAAATGGGCAAAAAGACATTATTGAAACACCAATAAACAAAGTATCCGCTAGTGTTTTTACTCAGTGGCTTTACTCATAGCAAAGTTGGACCAAGCCAGATTATAGGAAACCATAACTTGTGCTTCTTCTTTTAGGTTTATTGTTACATTTAAAATGTTAATATTTACATGTTTTAAATCGCGTAGATCCTATTGGGAATGTAGTCTGACACATATTTTGCTATAACACTCTAAAACTATCCCTCAAACATGCTGATAGAGTTATATAGACGTTGGTTTAGTTTGAGGAAGCTTAAGAGTATTAATCTCTATTGCAGCAACTGGATTTAAGCCTTATTTATACACATTTTCTGGGAAAATATCTCAAATCCCTTGAGCAATGTCAATTCCAAGTGAGGAATTTATCTTTGAGTTACTCACCACGTGTGCATTGACAATACATGTTGGATGATTGTAAAAGTTTTCAAAAGTTCCAATGACCCCAAAAGTTATTAAATTATTATTGTTCAACTCCATAGCTGAAAGAGGTTTTAATATTTTATATCAGTCAATGAGGAAATGTAGCCTGCGGTTCATTATTTTAGATCAAATTATGATCAGTAGTAATCCAATTTAGGTGTATAAAAAGTCTCCTTTAAAAATAAAAAATAAAGGATATTTCTTTATTCCTAGTGTTGCAGAAAATCAAATATACTAGAGTCCACATCGAATGAGCTTTTCATTTTTTTGTCACTTTTTCAGTCTAAATAACTTTTCCAAGTGAAGGAACAGCTTTTGTCTTGAGTGTTTTTTTGGCAGAAACTTAAATTACATTTCTGAAAATGTACAAAAGTCTATCATCACATGGCCTACAGATGTTTGGCTTTTGTTGCTGCTACGACAAAGCATTGATATATATATATATATATGAAACCATCTATTTTATTATCATTTCCATTGTTACATCCTGTTTGAAGGCGGAGGGACAATATCAGTCATACCAATGTGAACATAATTAAAATAGTATCATTAGTCAATGCTTGTCCAAGTCCAACATTTTTACAAATGATGTTCTTGCAGTCTCAGTGTAAAAACTGAGTCAAAATAGATAATATCGACTAGCAAATAATGACTTTCTTATCTTACTGTCTTCCACATCATCATTATTAGTTGTAATACCCAGAATAGAAATTCTCAGGCAAGTACAACAGTGGTGATGGATGTGGCTGCATTCAAAGAGCCTGTGAGCCCACAAGAGAAACCTCAGGAGTCATATGAGCAGTTCAGGATCAAACAGTCTGAGGCCTCACATCCCAAAATGGCCCACTCAACTCTGCTCTCTACATACAGTGGACTTTTATGACTCGGCTTGCCAATTCCTCGCTGCTGAGATGGAGTCAGAGGTTCAAGAGTTTGTTTTGTGTGCAACCACCACTGAGTGAGTCAGTATGGAGGAGACCTTGGGATGAATTTTGAAGACCTGAATCGCAGCAGGAAAACCTCTAAATATCGGAAGTTAGTTAGAAGATCATGCAGGTGGTTGGTGCAAAAAAAAGAATTTTTGCAAACTGAACAAATCTATTTTCAAAGCTCAACCAGAGAGGAAGTAGCAGGCAGGTTAAGGGGAATGTGACACAGCGGTTAAACACACGAGGACCAAACAGTTCCTCCCGTTCAAACAAAAATAGTTAAGAAATGGGTCCGGGTTCTTATGGGTTAAATGTATAGGCTTAAACGCATAATAGAACTACTGTATATAATATATATTCAACTTGTGCCCCGCTGGACTTACTTTTCTATGGTTGACCGTTACTGTGACACAGGGGCGGACTGGGGGGAAAAAGTGGCCCGGGGATTAATTGACAGACAGGCCCACTTAATGCACGGCATGTATCGGCCGGACGGCGAAGAAAGTATGTTACTTAACAAAAAATCCTATGCATTTAATGTTATTTTGGACCATTATTCATATAGTAATCACATTACCTGAGCCCTTGAGTTGCCTAAGCAAAATAGTTACAGCATATATTTAGTGGTTTTAATGTTAACAGATCATTGATGCAATAACATTTGGACCCGATTTGCCTGACTTGACGCATGGAATAAAACATGGTCGTAGGACGCATCCTCAATGTGGGTGAGACAATTTAACAGGGGGTGTGGGCAGGTGGTGGACCTCACCTCCTCTAGGGGGGTCCGGGGGCATGCTCCCCCGGGAAGAGATTTTTTTAAATGTTGAAGTTAAATGCATCAATCTGGTGCACTTTGAGAGCAAAATTAGGGACTAAATCTATGGCAGTCAGTGGGGGCTTGGACTGTGAGCCGTAGGGTCGCCGGTTCAAGCCCCCGACCAGACCTACATTTGGAGTGTGGACTTCTACTTGAAGGGGTCCCAGTTCACCTCCTGCCCTGCCGTGGTGCCCTTGAGCAAGGCACCGGACATCCCCCTTCCCCCCTCACTCCCATTGCTCCCCGGGCGCTGTACAATAGCTGCCCACTGCTCCTAGTACTAGACTCCTGGTACTAGGATGGGTTAAAAGCAGAGAACACATTTCACTGTGTGTGCTGTGTGCTCTGCATGTGTGACTATTAAAGAGGGTTTCATCCCTCCCAATTCTTCTTCTTCTTCTACACCCATATAAAACAGAACTGTAAACAGATTTACTTTTTCTTTCAACATGTATTTGAACCGCAAGTGGAGGCAAAAGTGACTGCACCCAAAACAATAAACCTGCTAGCTAACTAGCCTAAACTCAGTAACAGAATGTGGGCAACACGTTATTCTCCACAGTTATTCTAAGCTACGGGTACAGCCGTATAGCCACTCCCCCTGAACCCCGTTTCCCTAAACTACAAATGTGGGCCAGTAGGATTTAGGCAAAAAAAAATAATTTGTATGTGGCCCTCCGGCCTACGCACAGCACCGGCCCACCGGGGAAACTCCCGGTATTCCCAATGGCCAGTCCGCCCCTGCTGTGACATATCACTATAGCACGGAAGATAGTTTGTGTTTCATTCCCATGCATCAAGGTTATTTTCATGTAGCCTAATTGTTTTTCCTGCACAGTATAGAGTCTTGTTGTGATGAGAGGGATACAGGTATTTCATTAAAAAAACGTGCTCCCTGGAGAATAGTGTAGCGACCCTGTATAGCAGGGGTATTCAACTAAAATTCAACGAGGTCCAGTTAGTGAAAATCTCCCCATGCAAAGGTCCGGAACATCAACATTTCTAACTTGCTTCATGAATTAGTGTGATATGTATTGAAGTGACCTGTAGCTTTATCAACGTCTGCATGTAATCAATAACTGACTGCCAATCAAATAAAGAAAGTACAATTCAAAAACAACAATATTTATTGTCAATTAACATTGAACTATACAGATATACAGTAAATACTGTGGATATGTGTAATGTTCCTCTCGGGCTGCATTTAAAAATAAAATAGAGAAAATAAATAAAATAGCTTTTGAAAATATGTGCATCTTAAAAGTGCTTAATTTTAAATAAATACAATATGTAGCAGCAGCTTGAGTTTCCCTTTTTCTTTGTTAACCGTTTCACATCATGACTTAACAGTTTCAGACAATTATAGAACAATATCAGTCTTTACACATCATAACAATTGAACAGTTTTAAAGTTTCTCTTTCTTTCCCTCTTATATTGCAGTCCCTCACTCACTTTTTTTAAATTCAGTGCGAGAATTGAGTTCGAGCTTGTCCTGCCAGGAGTTTGTAAATCTGGGCTGAAATGGTGTCAGGGCCATTCTCATACACATGCAGGTGCTCATTGGTTACAGTGATGCAAACACAGGTATGGTGAAAAAAGAGAGAACTATTCGAAGCAGAAAAAAAACAGCGTAATATACCATCTGACAAAGGCCTGCGCTATAATGCTTCAATTTACTGGCTATTATTTATAATATACTCAGATCAATAGCAGACAGAGATCTTAAGTTATAAATCAAGGGTTTTTATTATTATTTACAGCAGGGGTGGGGAACCTTTTTCCTTTCAATTTTTACAACATCCTCCGAGGGTCGTACAAATTATTGAACTCAACCTCTGCTTAAAAAAACTAAAATCACAGCCCATTCATTTCGCCTTTCTTTCATGCTGTGCAAAGAAAAAGCAACCTCTTAATCCAGATACCTCACCATGACTCACATATGCATGCATGTGCACGGTTGTGGCATGACCACCAAAACAGAGAGATATGGACACAATATGTGTGCAAATGTATTTAGTATCCTATCCATGTGAACATGATTTAAGTGGGTGGGGGGGACCTAACCTCAGGGGGGTCCGGGGGCATGCTCCCCCGGGAAGATTTATTTTTTAAATATTGAAGTTGAAAGCATCAGTCTGGTGCACTTTGAGAGCAACATTAGGAGATCTATGGATACATCTCTCAACACCCATATGAAACAGAACTGTAAGCAGATTTTTCTTTTGGGATATTTTACAAATTACTCCCCTTTTAAACTCTATTCTTGTTATTTTTAACAACTTTTTTGTTACTGTCAGAGTATTTTATACCTATTTTTTATTTAGTCTCATTAATAACTATAATGATATCAAGGTGTGCCTTAACCTCACTGAGCTGAGGTTATTTGAGCCTCTCAGGAGAGAGCTCTCTTCCACCTGGTTGTAGAAAAGCTCTTTAAATTCGTTAGCATAGCTAGCTAACCAGATGCTAATAACAACAGATCGCCACTGTGCTTACAACTAAAGACACAGCCACGCAAACACTGCGGCATGTGTACGGCTCCTTATGGGTACTGCAATATTTGAAGAGCTGGAGCGGCGTTCCGGTGCTCTCTGTCAGCACTCCTTTCAGAAGAGACATATACCACGTGAAGACACGTTACGCTCATGTTGTGTTCAAGGAACCTGTCCTTGGCCAGGAAAAACAGGTACTCGCTTGTTTAATTATTTTTGCGGTCTAGATTTATTCTTCTTTTTTGAAGTGAGAAGTTGTCCGTCAGTCGTACTGACGGACGGACTCCCCACCCCCCACCCCCAAAACAAAAACTCTTCGGTTCTCCACGAATTACACAAATCACCCAAATCAGCGTTAAAAAAGCGGGAGGCGCCGAAAAATCCCCTATTAATGTATTGATTATAGCTCCGGGTCCGTATAGGTCGGCATCTGGGTCCGGATCCGGACCGCGGTCCGCCTGTTGCCGACCCCTGCTGTATAGGATGCTGAGGGTGTCACTCAGGCATCCCCCGTCTCTCTGCCAATCATAGAGCTGCACAGTGATGCTGGTTGAGGTGCGGGCCTGTGGTTGGGGGAGCAGACGGGGGAGGGCGGGAAGTTGTGACGTAGACACTGTTATATGTATGTGTAGAAGTTAGTGTTAAGGCCCTGACACACCAAGCAGTCACCAGAGGACTCGCCGACGCCGACGTCGGCTGTTGCGTCGCGGTGTTCTACTGCGTCTTGGCCATGTGTCGCACGGGAACACACCGCAAAGACTTCAGTGCGTGAGTGGCAATAACTCTCCTTACCAGCAGGCGGCGTTAGTGTGTATTCGTCCTTAAAAATAGGCAACAACCGGAAGACAGAGAAGAAGAACAGACTGCGTGATATAAACAACAACAAATAGCGTGTGCAAACTGCAGCCTGGTTATGATCCACTGCTGTCTGCCCGCCTTTGGTGCTCCACAACTACCCGAAGGGGCAAGTCTCCTGTACCGGGTGTACTGGGTTCGCAGAGAATCCCACTTCTTCCTCAGCTCTTTCTCTGAAGCACACAAATAAACGATGTAAGCATTGTGGCTAGTTAGCATGTCCAATTCATATCTATATGCAGTGCCAAACTGCACAGCTAGCAACAAGATAACAACAAAACACAAGGTTGAAATAACAAATTACATGTCACGTTAACGTCACTGTACGCTGGCAAACAATAAAAAGCCAACAATATCTGCTAAAGAGCTCAATTGATGAAAAAGATAATCTTACCCGAGAAACCAAGTTGCGTTTCAATCTCTCGCCAGAGTCCGGTTTTCACTACTCGGTTCGAGTACCTTTTCTCTGTGATGTCGTACAGAGCTGGCCTCTCCTGGATCAATGTGATGAGCAGGTCTTCGTTTGCGTCATTCCAGATCGCCATGATGAGATGAAAATGAATATCAGTCTGTGTGTGCCTTCTTAAATCGTTTGTTTACGTCCCTCACTTCCGTTTCGCTTCTCATGCACTGATTCGCTAGCTGAGCAGCCAATCAGAGTGATTGTTTGGTCCGACTGCCAGACCCGATGCATGGCCGATTCAACCAGACCCGATGCATGGCCGATTCAACATGTTGAATCGGCCATGCATCGGGTCTGGCAGTCCAAATAAGGCGTGTCACGGTCGACGGTGCGGGACACACCAAATTGAGTTTGGGCGACAGGACACGCTTCGTCTCCCGACTTACGAAAACAGCCGAAATCGGCCTGGTGTGTCAGGGCCTTTAGTGTGAGTGGAGTGTGAGGTTGAACCATAGACTGTATATATAAATGGACGTAGGGTCCGTGACGTCACCCATAGGATTCTGCAGAGTTGCCGTGAAGCCCTTAGTAGGCGGAGTCGGCCACTAACGGCTCGACGGTGTCGTCAGAGTCTAACTCCCGCCTTCTCCAAATAAGGGCAAAGAGGCGGGACAGGGCGGGACCTGCTGCCAACGAGCGTGACGTTCGAGTCCTAGCTCAGGCTAAGAAGCTAAGCTAACATGCTCTCAGTATCAATCGAATGTAAAACATGATTGATGAAAGTAGTAAATCGGTCAGATTTGACCCGAAGACAACAGGAGGGTTAATGCCATATTCACTTAGTAACGCATGAACAACTTTTACAAATATTTCTATATAGTCTGTGTTGGTAAATGTCATCTAGGTTGCACATTTCCTGCTGAAATACATGCATACCAAGTCACTGCGTGGCACTTTGGTTTTGATAAAACAGTGTAGTTCCACTATATAAACGTTACATTCATAATCAAACGAGACAATCTGCAAGATAATTAGCTATTTGGTATTATTCTTAATGCTTGTCATTCACACGTTAATAAAATAAAAATAAGTACCGATACATAGCAGAATAATTGTGGCGGTGTTCAGCTTAATAAGCCTTGCTCAACATCATTTATTTAGCTAATACTACAGCGGGCTGCAGGCGAACCAAGTCCGCTTTACGATGCATTCCTTGATCTCCAGTTATAACGCCGGACTCCGCCGCTGGCCGAAGCTAACGGAGCCCCAGGGTGCTAGCTACGACGAAGATGGAGCATGCGGGTGGTCGAAGGACATGAGTGGAGAGTTCACGAGTGCACGGGAGGCGAGAGAGCGCTTGAGAGAGTCGGCGGTGAAGATGGCTAGAGACGCGGGAATGTCGCCGTCTTCAGCGGCATTTCGCGCCATTTCCAAGCTGGATGTAAACAACAATGGTGGCGCCCATCAACCAGTAGCAGCCGCCGTGTCCGTGAAAACACCCAAATACTCGGGTAAGGCAGACTGGGAGGCTTTCCATGCCCAATTTGAACTACTTGCACATTCCGGGGGTTGGTCGATAGAGACTAAAGCACTACAGCTAGCTTTGTGCCTCACAGACGAGGCTCTTTCATGTCTGCTACTACTTAGCCTTGAGGACCGACACAGCTATGAAGCGTTAGCGGGGGCTTTGAAGAGGCGGTTTGGACAGTGTTTCCCACCAGAGCTGCTCCGGAACGAATTGAGTAACCGCTGTAGGAAGTCTGGAGAGACGCTGCGTGCGTTGGCTAATGACGTAGAGAGCCTGACGCGGCGGGCATATGCACACATGCCACCCGGAGTGCAGAGTGAGCTGGCACGTGATCAATTCATCAGGGCTCTCCTCCCTGCGGACTTGAGGGTTGGGGTACAGCTGCAGCATCCACAGTCCCTGCAGGCGGCCTTGGAGATGGCTGTGGAGAGAGAGATTGTGTGGAGTGTAGCGGCGAGGAGCAACGGAGGGCCGGTACCACCGGCTGTGAGGAGCTGCAGAGAGGAGGAGAAGCCTGTATGGGTTACCGAAATGACTGAAAGTGTTCAAGTTTTATTAGAGGAGAAAATGAGGGAGATGGAAGCAGCTGTCAATGCAGAGAGGGAACTGCGGCAGCAACAGGAGGCTAGACTCAAAGCGGAGCTGGCCTCTCTTGAGCGAGATTTCCAGGAGAGTAAAGAGAAGGAGAGCCTTGTGGCCTCTCTGGAGAAGTGCCTCCAAGAGGGCAAAGAGAGAGAAAGGAGCCTGGTGGAGGAGGGTGCCAAGAGGGAGGCGCAGTTCAAAGAGCTGCTCAGGAGCCTGGAAGCCAAGAAGGACAACCTGGAGGAGCGTCTGACGAACCAGCTGTCCCAGCTCAATGGCAGCATCGCAGACTACCAGCAGGAGGCGGCGGACAACCGGGAGCACTTGGCCGAGCTGCAGCGGGAGGTGGAGCGGTTGGCGAGGGAGCGGGTCGAGTTGGAGGCTGAGGCGCAGAGCGAGAGCGACCGGGCCGCCAGGCTGGAGGAGGACATGAGGCAAGCACAGAGAGAGAGAGCAGAAGCAGAGTCTGGTAAGCAGGAGGAGCTGCTGAGGGAGAAGCAGCTGGAGGTCCGGCAGCTGCAGAGGGACTGCATCAAGTACCAGGAGAGGATCAGCGAGATGGGTAGAGACGCTAAGGCGCTGCAGCAAGGTTACAACGAGCTCCAGAATAAGCTAGGACAATCTCAACGGGAGAGTTTGAAAACTCTAGAAGACCTGAAAAGGACAGAAGCAGAGTTGGATACCTGTAAATCTCAGCTGGATGAGTCCCAGAAGCAGGCAAGCGTAGCTATAGCGGAGAGGAGTACCATGGAGCAGAACGCCCAACACAGAGAGGCCTCGATGAAGGCAGAGGTGGAGCAGACCCTGGACTCTGTGAGGTTCAGACTCGGAGGCGAACTGAAGGAGATGGAGCTGAGACTGGACGAGGTGGACAGAAGCGGAACTATGACACCAGGACAAGAGGGCAGCATTTCCGGGCCGGGGAGCTGGTCTGGGTCTACAGCCCACAACGGAAGAAAGGTCGGTGCCCAAAACTGGACAGTCAGTGGGTTGGTCCCTGCAGAGTACTGGAGAGGGTGGGGGTAGTGTTTGTGCTGAGTTTTATTTGTTCCTCGTGGGTGAGGAATTTGTAGTGGGGGGGTAGTGTAGCGACCCTGTATAGGATGCTGAGGGTGTCACTCAGGCATCCCCCGTCTCTCTGCCAATCATAGAGCTGCACAGTAATGCTGGTTGTGGTGCAGGCCTGTGGTTGGGGGAGCAGACGGGGGAGGGCGGGAAGTTGTGACGTAGACACTGTTATATGTATGTGTAGAAGTTAGTGTTAGTGTGAGTGGAGTGTGAGGTTGAACCCACAAGCTGTTCCTGAACCTGTGATCATCTGTAAAGAAGAAGAGTTATTAAAGCCTAATAACTAGCAGCCTGTTTCCGACTCATCTTGTGAACGCTACAATAGCTACAGAATTTATATCACAATTTAATCGGAGCTGATCACAACTTGTCATGAGTGATCCAGTCATCTCGATGAGCGTTCGGGCTGTGAATAAACAACTTGTGTTTTACTTTTAGGCTGTCTGAAGGTATGGACAGCTATCAAAGCTACTATACATCACATTAAGAACGATGTACAAATGAAAGTCGGAGACAAATATATAATTTAAATGATTTATTCAAGTGCTATGTTTTGAACAGGCATCCACACAGTCACCTACTTTGTAATGTTCGATACCTCCCTGTAAGCGTCACGATATCCACCTCTCACCCACAACCTCACATACGAGTACTGAATGTGCATCAAACTGATCGTAGGAAGGCAGATATAGCAAAAGATGAACGTAAACGACAAACGAGGCGATCGACATGTTTATTTCCTGGTAAGTCAACAATGGGTCCTCAATGTACACGCCCCGGATTCCTATGACGAAAATAATAGAATGTCGCCAGTTGTCATGACTCAAGTTATACTGCAACAACGGGACCATACATGCACAATTGGCTGTTCTAGTTTTCTTTGCAAACACAAGCATTATATTGACTTAATTGGAAGATTCACCAGCATTTACCCAGGTGGGAGTTGGGTAAGCAAGACGAGCACATTATTTCTCTCAGGTAAATAGCTCGTTCTCGCGTAATTTCCGAGATCATGTGAGAACAAAGAATTTGTATTTAATTATTATTATTCGCTGCAAATAATCTGTAAAGTTTTAAGGAAATGTTTAGGCCAATAAACATACATCTAGTTTTATATTTCTGATGATTTAGAAGCTGTACATGCTTTATTTTTTTTAATGTAGCCTAACATTGGCCTGTTCATGTGATGTACTAACACAATTTGACTTCAACATTGAATCATAATTTCATCTTGATTGACATATTTTTTAAAAAAAAACTGAATTATTGAGGAACTGTTTTTTGTAAATGTTTGGATATTTAGTTATATATACTTATCTTGTCTAAATTATACTTTCCTGTGGAGGTGGTAAATCATATATATAAAAGATGTTCTGGATATTGACAGCTCCAGCCATGAAGAATGACCGCAGTGAATCCACATTCTCGCGGAACTATGCATTTCTTATCTCTGAGTTTTTAGCGCGTACACTCTAAAAACGAATTCAGGCGACCTTTCACCTCCACTTAATTAAATGCATGGTTGCAAGATAGAAATGTGAGATAATTGATTTAGATAAACATTTTAAGTTGCAAACATTAATTTATAAGTTGTGTTGACGTATAATGTTGGTAATTACATCGACTTAATATTGTGTGTAATTTGAACTCTGATTTCTGCGTTAATTGACTTAAAACAAAATTCAAGTTGTAGTAAGTAATGCAATTGGCTTGATAACTTCATTGTTCTACACCTTGAGTTAAGGATTTCAAGTTCCTGGACAAGTTCCGACAGTTAAGACAAATAGAAATATACAAAGGACATTTTAAGGTGAGTGTCATCTTTTGTCATTCAAATACAGAAGATAGCCTTGTACTGTATAGGCAAATTGCTGCTTGACCAAAATTAGCAGCCTTTGAACTGTGAATAGTTCTGTGGTATAATATCTTGGTTACTTTGTGATATCGCTTTTTATTCAAAATGAATCTCGGTGAAGCAGATCAAGGACATGCTTCTTGAGGTAGGATCGTTATTTAGAGTTGTCATTGAAATGCAAGTTGTTGGCAGTCACCCATTCAGAATATATTCATTTAGGTTATTACAATTTTTTCCATTTTTCAAAAATAGCACAATACAAATGAAGTGTGCAGAGAACAATAGCCATCCGCTGCCTTGTCGTGTACCTTGGAGAAAAGGAAGAGGACCTTTTCAAGGAGTTTAGCGACGTAATTAAACATCTTGAAATAAAATAAAATCCACGGGCACAGTGTAAAAATACAGGACAAAAGCACTGCTCTCTGTCAGTTACATTTCGAAGCATATGGCACTTTTGGCCACACCCCAATCAATAATATCTTAGCAACGTTCAGCATGGATAGGTGTTGACAGCAATGGCATGGGAAAAGGATTGTGTACAATTTTTGAAAAGTGGCTTCTGCTCTTCTGCTCCAGTTCAAATATTGTATGGAACCTGCAAAAAAGATGAAAAGATACACTAAAACTTGCACGGTTGTGATTAACAAAATCTGTCCACATGCATTTAAACACTAGGCAAAGTACTCAAAACCACCTCTGTGTGTCTTCAGGACCACATTGCCATGCTGACACACACATGCAGACTCAATAGGGGAATACAATGCAAGCGTTGCTTTAGCAGCTGGTAATAATGGCTCTGAATTCGCTAAGAGTGACAGTTTAAAAAGTATGCAATTACCTAATTCATTATCTCTTATGCGCTAACCTATTATTTAATGTGCTTCAAAAGGACATGAATATCGCCTTCATCAGTGACCGGTCCACCCCAGGATCTGACCATACGATGGCAACCATCGTGGTCGAGGGAAACAAATGAATGAGCAAGCATTCTGCGTTAAATGTGTTCGTACTGTTTGAAATAATGACTGTCGGCAGTGTAAACATCTTTGTTACATCTTTTGTAAAATGGATGTGTGTGATCTGCAGATTGGTGGCCATTGAGAGTTTGTTTCTGTAGTTTTACAAATACTTTACAGATTTTACATATTTGGCACTGGTTTTAAATATGCAAAGGCCTCTAACTTCGTTGTGATGGCAGCATTTATTTGCTGTGTCCCCATTTCCCATAGTAATATGGCTAATGTGTTTATTTATTATTTGTGGGGCAATTTAAATTTGTGTTATTTATCTTTTTTTTCAAGATTTAAATGAAGCTCAGCGCAAGTTCTTTCAGGAAGACTGGGTGTACATACATTCACTCCGCAGCTGCATAGAACGCCTGTGATGAGCTGATTAGCTCATCACAGGCGTTCTATTTAACCTATTACATTTCACCTAATTCTCCAGCAGCCAATCAACGTGCTGCAGCCAAACTTTAAAATGGTTCTCCTCTCTCCTGCAGTCAGCTGTGATTTCAGGTGTTCATGCACCTTATCATATGGCATGTGTCAATAAATGTTCAAACAAAATGAATTCTCTCCTCATCGAAACATCATGTGTTGAAATAAACAACTGCAGTTCAAAATAAAAAGTGAATTGCCTAATATTTTTGTTATTTTGTTCAATTAATTTATTTCTTTAAAGGCAAAAACATGAAAAAGCTAAGAAAAAAAACTATTGAATACAATATATGTGGAGCAACTTAATTTATAAATGGTTGTCAACTTAAAAACGTGTGTTCACAATGATGGTAATTAAGTACATACAACTTAAAATCCTTTTAAATCATACGGTAAAACAAGTTGGAACAACTTAATTTTTGGAGTAATCAACTTCAAAACTTGTATCCCGAATGAGGGTAATTAAGTACATACAACTTAAAATTCCTTTTAAATCATGTGGTAAAACTAGTCGGAAACAACTTAATCTTTTGAGTAATCAACTTCAAAACTTGTGTTTATAATACCAATTATTAAGTAAGTGGTAATTAAAAACACCTCTGATTGTAGAGGAAAAGCCTTCTCCCCTAACTCAAATAACTTTGTTGCTTTAAGACAATTTCATTAGAAGTTGTCTTAACTCAATAAACATCGATGCAAACTGTTGCGTTGATTTTCTTTGTTGAGCCAAGGCATTTGTTTTTAGAGTACTCTCAAAGACAAGTTCACTTGTCCTCAGCTGCTGCCTGTAGGCTGTGGTGATGAAGACAGTCAGCGCCATGTTTTCAGGTGACAGGGTGAATGTTAAAGGACCTGAGGTTTTGCCAACAGACATCCTTGGTGCACATTATATGAAATCACAACGAAATAAATGCTGCCCGCTACAGTGTGTATTCAGCTAGGCCCAGTTTTGAGGCAGGCAGGAGCTGTGTAGTAAAATGTGGGCGTCTCTCCCACCTTGGAATCTCCTCTGCAGGGCATAAGAAGCCTGGGCTAAGTGTATGCAGGCCCTGTGTTGCCCAGGCAGCAGGGTTTCCCTCTTGTCCTCCCTGGCATGATCCAACCACTGACTTGCCAGAACAATGATTCAAATAATTTAACTGCCTCATTGAGTCCAGACCGCGTTTTACCATCAGGGTTTGATGTTGACCCTTAGGTGGGGCAGTGGTTGGCGAGTCAGGGGCGTATCCACTCACTGGTGGGCCTTTGAGACACACTTCTGGAGCCAACTGCTATTGTGAGATACCCTTGCGGTTCAGCCTGGGACTGCATGATACCCAGTTTTGCTGCGGGGAGGCATTGCAGGAGTCTTGGTGCTGGAGAACCCCTGCCAGTATATAGCCTGCGAGGATTACACACTCGACTCCTTTTTCACTCCTCATGCTTGAAAAGCTAGCCAGTGGAGGGCACACGGAGCAGGTCTAGTGTAAGCTACTGCAAATCTACTACAATTAAATCAAATTAGATTTTTTTTTTTTTTAAAGTAAAATGCAGACTTTTGTAAATGAAAAGAAACCAGTACAAATGAGGGAAATGTGAAAGTAAGTCTCTTTCTTGGTCAGCTCCCCAATGTATCGACATTATACTTTTGCAGCAAGAGAATAAGAAGGTTTAACGAAAGCTCTGGAGTTGGAGAAGGAACAAAGAAAGAGGTGGAGCAAAGGGAAAAGAGACAGAAACTGAGACGTTCTTGTCAGAGAGGATGAAGGCTTATGAGAAGCAAAGTTTACGTAACATGTATGAAGAATGGGAGAACAACTGAGATGTTTACACTGACTAATTGTTTAGCAATTATGACTTTTTGATAGCATCATGAATACATATTGGATTATAATATGGATTATTTTATTTGTAAAATTGAAGGCTTGTTCAGATTATAGTGTTTGACATACAATGCTTTTCTTACTGACAAAATGTTTTCCACATTCTATTTCCATTTATTCCTCTCGATTATCTTCATAGTTACTGCAACATCTTTGTTTTCCTTTTTTTTCAAATAGATTTGCCGAATTCACTTAGTAGAATGTTTCTACAACAAAAAAAGCTCCTTTTCTTAGAAAACAAATAGACTCTAAAGGGGACTGTTTATATCTGCCTTCATTTTTTGTTTGCTTGAAATGCTGCGTGCTGCTAAAATATGCACACTTTTCTTTCACTTTTTATCTCTGTATGGTGTTTATCCACAAATAGATGAGATTAAAGTTACGTGTACGTACAGTTTAAGGTATTTGGAGCAGGATTAAGCATTTGAAAACACTTCTGTGTAGCTCTGTAGCATTTTATAGTCACTTTAAATAGCTCGTATTTTTCACAGCAGGGAAAATGCTGCTTTTAATGACTGGAAGTGCTATTTTTATGTTTATTTATGCACACATTTACCCATATTCCCACCTCAGAGGTGATCTCTATAGTGACTAGCTCCACTGCACCAGACTTGGTTTGAATGTCTTGAATAACAGTCTCTTTATGGCTGATGTTTCCTCAGCAGCATTTTTCAGTCCAGCTGTGGATTTCAACCACAAACCGGCCTCTCTAAACTCAAGGCTGGTAGGTTACATAAAATATTTGCTGACAAGCTTCTCTCCGAGGCAGAGGAATGAGCACGGCTGCTGTTCATGGAGCTGACATTACAGGCCAGGTTGTAGCTGTCCACTTTGTTTGGTTCTGAATCAGTGCTCACACGGGCTACATGAGGAGCATGTTATTTTGGAGAACACACAATAAAACACTGAGGGAATTAGAGACTCAGCACCCCCCTGGTGTCCAGACATAAAGCTATATTTCCTGTGTTATACAAGTTCAGGTTTTTACCAATGCAAAAGCAGAAGTGGTCATCAATTGAACATACATGTGTACATATGAAAGGTTGTCCTATAAGAAGATGCAGGACTTTGCGAAACATCGATCAATAGGCTAAGCCTCCTTGCTTTCAATGCAGTTGTAAAGTCTGTATTCTTATCCTACTGTAGTCTATTTATCATACCAAATATATCAATAGATCACCAACTTTGATGAAAATATTATTTAAACTTTTCAGCTAAAATATTTCATACTTTATTGGAAATTATTGAAATGTAGAAGCCAGCAATTCAATAAAGTGTCAGCTACATTTTCTTTTGATGTGTTATTACTTTTTAATTACATAAATAAAGGCAATAGGCTTCTCAGTGAGACAATTAAGTGGCTGGCAAGAATATTTATGGTTTGTCTGGTTAGCATATTTTACATAACAAATGTTTTACTGTCCCAAACATAAAGTAAAATACAACATTTTAAAAAGGCACATATTTATACAGCCCTATTTGGTAAAGAAGATGGCATACCACAACTGTATAGTTATTTGGCTTACTTGTAAAAGGCATACAAAAACATGTGTGGATTAGATTGATAAAGGTATTTTAGTTGTTATTGGTTTGACACATGGACTGCTTTGACAAGGTTGGTCCAAATGAGATTGTATACTGAAATAGGTACAAATGGCGACTGGCCTTCAAAATAAAAGCGAGACGTTCTTTAAGGCATGCTAACAAAGAGACGAAATAGCGTGCAAAAACAAAATGCCATAAAAAAGTTATCTTGGCTATGCCGTAAGCTGACAACGACCCCTTAAATTAGTTAATGTTTAAAAAATAATAATATAATCGTAATGTTCACTTTATACTGAAAGTTATTCAGCGGAAGTATGTGGAATTACGTAACGCAGATGACTTGACAAAATAGCCCGGGGTAATGTATTGAATGAGCGGGCGTTACTACTTTATATGACACATTATACATGTAATAGCAATTGAAAATAGCTAACACTACACTTTGTGTGCGTACACTTCAATTATTATAATGTTATGACTTCGTTGTAGCCTCCGGACTACAGCGTTGGCAGTTGGCTCGGCTTAAGCCGTACATATTGTCCTCGCAGTGAGTGTTATCTTAAGGTCTTCTTATGTGGGTTTTTGGGTACGGGTCTCTTATATGGAAAGTGGATTTCCCTTATGAGGAAAAGAGAATCGGCTACATAAAAGGCTTCAGCCGTCGGTTTTGGCAGGGAAGTACCGATCACCGGGGGATACCGGGTAAGGTGAGTGTACGTTTTTGTCTTTCGGAACCGTATAAAGCTTTTTCTAATCAAAATAACTGATGCAATGTTGCCATGTCTGTCGGCTTCAATGATGTATTATCACAACAAGCCAAAGCAGAAATTAAAGAAACCCTCTTAATGTCTAATAATGGGATACATTACAGAAAGGTTATTGGTTACCGGAAACTCATGGATTCATATTCAAAGTTATGACTGCATATTTGTCAGTGTCGACATTGTTAATACTGTAAAAACACAGGACATTCAGCAGGTTATATTGCCTTAACTACTCATTCTAAGTTACCGAAGGAACGTTTTAGGAGATTGTCATTAAGGTTAGATCCACAAAACATTTTCATATTTTAAAATGAGTTAGACCTCAAACAGCAGCTCATTGTGCTGTTGTTACTCAAGTCTAACTTTATATTTTGTTATATTTGTTATATTTTAAATGAGATTTCTTCTGAACTATACTGGTACGTTTGTCTGTGAAGTTGTACATGTCATATGATTGCTCATGTGATTTTGCTGCTGTTAAAGTGCTCACTCCTCTGTGTGTGTCCTTTACAGCCTGGCCGGGTGGTGACACTGGTGGAGGATCCTGAGGTAAGAGCAACCATTCCTAAACGTAATGGTACCATACATTCCTCTGTAATAGAGTTGCAACTAATGATTCATTTCACTGTCTATTACTTTGCCAATTACTTTCTCGATGAAGTGTTTTGTCTAGAAAATGGAGGAACATGTCTACTATCTCAGAGTTCATGATGACTTGTTATGTCAGAGCAACACTCCAGAAAGCAATCAGTCAGTTTGCAATAACACAAAGCAGAGAATGGCAGAAAGTAGTCACATTGGAGTTGGACCAGCAAACGGTTAGTAATCATCTTTGCCTGATAAGAAAATTGGTTTTGGACAGGAATCACTAGTTATATCATCTCTATATAAAGATCTTGATATACAGTACACTTGGAACAGATTATCAATGTATGGAAGTTTAAAGTGACCCTATGTTCACTCAGAGCAGCTATCAATTAAAGCTTTCAATCATAACCTCTTTACCCTTTTATAGCATCAGCTAACTAATAAAACAAATGTTAATAGTATTAATCATTCTAAAAGTGGTATACATCTTTATTACGTTAATTACATTTGACATAGTTAATATGATTATGATGTTTTCATCAAAAGATTAGTCAGGTTAAGGGGAAAAGCAAACACAATCTCATGTTAATTAAACTGTAATAAAAGATATCACCATCTGAGGATCGTAATTACTGCGGTGTTATTAAGTATAATTAAAAGAAAAACATGCAGCATGTGGGCCAGCAAACTTGCAGTACATCTTCAAAAACAGCACACTTTTTCAAATGGGGTTTCACTTTTTGAAGTTGCAGTCACTTACCTCCTGTTTTTATCAAACTGTAGAAGAAACAGTGGACTGTCATAGTTTTATGGATATTTATTTGCAAACATGCATTATGTGGTGCAAAGCTGAACACGCTGAATGGCAGTGAAAGGAGAAGGCATTGTTCATCAAAAGAAAGGACGGTGTATTATTTTCCGACCTTGAGATCATTTTTCGCAGTTGATGGGAAAGAGATTGAGAGATTGTGTGTAATGTAGTAACACCATGGTAAGCATCTAGAAAAACATGCATTTAGAGTAGACTGATGATTATCTTAAGGTCGAATTCATCATTCTATGGAAGAAACAGGTTGTGATACAAATATTATGCCAATAAAAACTGTTTTACTAAAGGTTGTAACCAACTAATCTTTATATTGTATAACTCTGCAATCTTTTTCCTTGATTAATATTTCATTAATAGCCTGGTCTGAATCGTCAGATAAAAGCGACACATGCTTTTAAGAGTTTCCTAAAGTGAATGTTTATTGTCTTTCAAATTAATTGTTTTTTCAGACCAACTTCATAAGATGGTCAGTTTACTATCATTTAAAAGCTTGAGCCTGTGAATTCAGTCACCTTTGTTTGAAAAAATGTCATACTATCAAATGTGTTAAATGTGGCTATACTTCATTCTTTTCTATATATGCCAATCAATATTTATTTCTTCTTTGACTCTTCTTCAGGGGTGTGTTTGGGGCGTTGCCTACAAGCTACCGACCGGCCGGGAGCAGGAAGTGAAGAGTTACCTTGACTACCGAGAAAAAGGTGGTTATCAGGTCATCACTGTTACTTTTCACCCCCGTCCACCGCCCTCTGCGCCGCCCAGCCAGACGCTGCTCTACATCGGCTCTCAGGACAATCCAGACTACCTCGGCCCCGCCCCCCTGGAGGAGATAGCCAATCAGATTGTCAGCTCTACCGGTCCAAGTGGGAAGAACACAGAGTACCTGTTTCAGCTAGCTGATGCTATGAGGACAATCCTGCCAGAGGACTCAGACACACACCTGTTTTCTCTAGAAACGTTAGTGAGAGAAAGACTACACAGTGTGCAGAAACACTCACACACTCAAACAGGTTAATTTTGATGATATTTTTAAAACTCTCAGGGTTTAAAAAGAGATAAGGATATTTGTTGGGTACAGAAAATGTGTTGGCAAAGTCTGTTTTTATTGTTACTCTACAATGTCACAATACAGTCAAAAAATATTCAGAAAAAACACCTTACATTGCTAATAAAATGTATTGAAATATGCTGGCCACTAAATCATCTTTGAATAAGCTTGACTACACGTACGATGACTCCTTCCATTGAATGTTTATGGAGATCCTTTGAAGTTAATGAAAATGATAAATATTTAAGGGGATATATTTACATACACATATACATTTTGTCTAATTTTGTGCATTTTAAAACATAAAAATGTGATTTATGTGTGAACTGCTCGGTGAAATGTAGAACGGACGTAACTTCAGTAGTAAATTCATGAAAGAACCCAAAGCAGGGCATGACTTTCCAGTATATGATTGTTGTGCCACTTTATAAAAACAACAGACAGAAATCTCATGACAAATATCTACAACTGATGTAACCACGTTTTGATTATGCCGATTTATGATTGTAAAGGGCTATTTAGATTATTAAAATTACAGTAAAGAAAGAAAGGTTTCCCAGACAACTTATGATCGTTTTTTTAGATAGCTAAAACCATATTCAATATTAGGCTTGGGAAAACCTATCAGTCATGCCCATAGAACTTTCCAGAGTATCTTGTCTAAGCTGCTTATGAATACTGTATGGTACATTTTCCTGATCTCTCTCGGTGATATAAGATCCATGTTTTTGTGCAGTTGGAATGATCATACTGCTTTAATCACAGTGTACAGCCACATAAGCACACATTGTTTCCTCCAGATTGTGCTGAACAGCCATGGTGTTTCTCATTCTGCCAGCACACGTCTCAGCACAGTGAACATATCAAAGTCAACAGTACTGCATCAGAAAAAGTCAACATGCAGAATTAAAACGATGACAGCTCTATCTGTGATCATGTCTCTCTTTAACACAGCAGCATCTGCACAACATAAGTGAAAAGCATCCGTGCAGGGAGACATCTCATCTGTGTTTGATCTCTGTCTCTGTACAGAGCTATCTGCTGTGGACATGCATGTCATATCAATGTGCGCCGACAAGCTGCTGGTATTTCAAATGATCAATCAACCCTGGAGAACACAGCATTCCACGCTCAATCTTCTTCTCTAAAATAAAAAAACATCTCTTGTTACAAATGATGCGGTGACTTTATTCACAGGAAACAACAGGACATTCTCAATGTTGAGCTATTGTATAATACAACACAGTGGGTTGTGTAGGAATGTGATAGTTATATTTCATAATTATATGTATACACTTATAAGTGTTGCATACATGTATATCAATACATCATATATTATTATATTAAGCTTTATATATTAAGTAATATATTATAAACATTATCACATTGCATGATAAGTTTTACATTTGTATAACTATTAAATTGTAACTGTCAAACTACCATTAGGTTTTTGGTAATGATAATGACAATTTTTCATATTCATTTGTTTATATGCTCATATATGATTACTACTTATTACCTATTGTTTGAATGTATCTTAAAGGTAGAAAGAGAGCAATACATACTGCAGTGAAATGTTCCACAACATTAAAACAATTCAACTAAAGGCTGATTATCTTTAAATAAGGGCTGCCGAGCTGCTTGGCGAGACGAAATGAACACACCAAGTAAGTTAAATATTAGAACCCGTTTAGCCCAGTGCTGCTTTTCTGACGGGTTTTCTAAAGGCCAACTTTGGCATGTGAGATTCCAGAGACAGGGCCCTCAGACACACTGCTACAATATCTGACGTCGTTTGAACAGGCTGCACAGAGGAACCCAACACTACATCAGCTGTAGTTATTCTTCTGCTGGGTGAGTGTGTGGAGGACCTGAGGGGGCAGTCAGGCGTAGTAACAGGGCGACACCAGCAGGTCTGTGAGCACCAGCAGCTGGTCGTCAGTGAAGCACTGCCGGTGCTCCTGCCAGTTATCGTGGTGAGTACGCCTGAACTCCGACAAGGTCTTCTTCACCGTCATCTTAGAACAACAAACACCATCATCATACTGACACCATGGGAACACTTCAACTGTTGTGGATGAATGTCTATCTTTGCCCATCTCACACACTGTATAGGCTTACAAGACACCTCAAATCGATATACCTTGCTACATTTCAGAGGGAAATATTGCACTTACTGGCTTTATTTGATAACTGAAGATAAAACAGTAATTGAGATCCACTTAACATTCATGACAACTATGTTGCATTGCTATTGATTAAAAGTAACATCTGTTTGTCTATGTTACGTCATACATACACTTTGAGTGATTAAGAAATAGTTAATAAAAGACAGCTGGATTAGCGAGATGTAACATATCATTTAGGGCCAAACTTTTGTTTAGAGACAAATATATATCATACAATACAAATATAAACAGGATTTTAGACAATACATGTTCTATTAATTTCTATCCAAGATTTACAATGAAGGATTTTAACATTAAACACAAATTATTTGTAAACATTCACAGCATATCTGCTTCCTCAAAGATTCAGTAGGGAATCCCATTGAGAACTATAATATTCCATCACTGGAGTGGCAGCTTTATAGCGGTTGTTACGAAATTAGGACATTTCAATGGAACTAATTACATTGTCTTTATTGCATTAAACTCCTGCAATAAAGATGATTGTAATAGTTCTTCATTTGTTGCTTTATTAGTTATTCAAAGGCCAAGAAGTTAAGAGCTTAAAGCCACTATCAGTGTTTACACAAGAGCTACCTTCATGTTTAACAGAAGAACGAGGCATAAGAACAAGTATGACTTGTAAAAAAACGGCACAGGGTAAATGTAGTGTAGAAGCTAACAGCAGCTGACAATGTTTCTAGCATTTGTTTGCATTGATAAAAAACTAATGAGAAAGTTATAATTTATTGATGTTAAATTGCCACATATATCCATTTAAAATCCACCTCAAAGAAATGATTTAAAGGGAAACAAGTTTGGAGTGAAAAGTTGGTGGCTCAACAAGGACACGAACAGAAAAGAGAGAAGCTACATTTATTTTACATCATGGCCTTCAAACAAAATGATTAGAATAGATTTTAAGAAAGGAAGTGCCTGCCCTGTGGCCTGACAAACTCAAACAGATTTTGAGAATAGTGTCTGCCTGAAGAAACCAAGATATTATATCATTAATATTCAGCAGAAAATCAACGGCTACCATTTTATTACAGAAGTTTTAAAGCTTCTGAAAAGAATAGTTGTGCAAAAAATTCCTCTACTGGCAAATATATTCTTTAACTGTATTCAATTGTATTTCTTCTCTCATTTCTTTCACTTTTGCCACTACTGTAATGTTTTATTCAAACTCTGCACTACAGATTACATTGTACGTCTTCTTCATGCCTGAAGTAAGACCAAAGACATAATTTTCTCCTCAATTGGACAATGAAATTGTATTCTTTCAGCTCACACTGTGTTGAGCTAGATGTTTGTGTGTGAGTGTGTGAGTGTGTGTTTACATCTATAGGCTGTTGGTCGTTGAGGTGGTCGCTCAGATCCATGAGTATCTGAGGCATCCAGTCTGGGACGTCGTAGGGGCTCGACAGGATGCAAGCACTGAGGCCAAGCACTCCAGCATGGCGCCGCACTAAATCTGTAAACACACAACACACACACACACACCACACACACACACACACACACACACCACACACACACACACACACACACACACACACACACACACACACACACACACACACACACACACACACACACACACACACACACACACACACCACACACACACACACACACACACACACACACACACACACACACACACACACACACACACACCATGTATACATCACTTCAGGGGACATTACATTGACTTACATGCATTTCCTGGAGACTTATCCTAACCTTAACTATAACCAACACATGCCTAACCCTAACCCTTACCCTTACCCTAATCCTAATCCTAACCAAGTCTTCGCCCTAAAATTAATGATTCCCCTCATGGCGACCTCCAATTTGTCCCCATAAGGGAGGCGAGTCCCCACACGTGACTGTGTAAACAGATGTAGGTCCCCACAAGTATAGTAATGCTAGGCCACACACACACACAGAGTTAAAAAACACCTTACAATTTCAAGGTTCACAATTCCCCTTGGATAAGAAAGGGTAATAGTGCAAGTATTACTGTGATTGCCTCATTGTGTGATTGCGATGTGTGTGTGTGTGTGTGTGTGTGTGTGTGTGTGTGGTGTGTGTGTGTGTGTGTGTGTGTGTTGTGTGTGTGTGTGTGTGTGTGTGTGTGTGTGTGTGTGTGTACCTGTGGAGGCCAGCTCCCCCCTGGCCCTGGGGAGGCGAGTCTGACTCAGCGTCTGGAGCTCTGTCTGCAGACTGGAGTCCAGGGGGAAGAACTGGCACTGCAGTAAACCACTGAGGGTGGTGCCTGCCATGTCCCTCACCTACAGGGAGAAGGAGGGGGAGGGAGAGCAATGAGAGAGGAAGAAAGAAGAAATAGACTTGTGAAGATCAGAACCGACAAATAAAGGAAGCGGAGGAAACCACGAGGCAGTTTCAGGGCGAGAGACGCATAAACAATTTATTAAAAGAGGTGAGTGCAAGGAGATCGGGGTAAGGCGAGATACATGGGACAAAGATGAGCAGAGCAGGGGGAGAATAGGGAGGAGGCGGAGGTAACATTCACTTGCAGAACATCGCTGCATCACTTTGCATACATTATGAATAGGCAAATGAGTGACGGTTGCTGTATTAAAATAGACAATGACACAAAGACAAAACATTCACCAGCTGTACACTAACACAGTTTACAAAATACTGTGAGATACGCATGCTTTTGGAAAAATAGACAACCCAGATCAAGCTTAGTGTTTATTGATTAGCTGTTCATCCTGATCAATAGAAAAGGGTCCAGTTTGGACATTGTACAAAAGATTTTTTTTTTTTCTCAATATAACATTAGATATATTCTGTAGTTGATTTTTTGCATTTTTGAAATAGACATGAGTCTGTTGAGATTAAATGTCAAAGTTAATAGAATTTGCCAATATATATTTTGGGGGATAAGATTCATATTATTAATGGATTATTTATAGCCACAAAGGAGTTTAAAGACAGCCATTGTGCTTTATCAACATCCCTGTAACCAGGGCTGGACTGGCCATCTGGCATACCGGGCATTTTCCCGGTGGGCCGACGTGCCTTTTGGGCCGACACGTCATTTTTTTTTTCTTTTCTGAAGTCCCGGCCCATAAGACGGGTAGATTGGCCCTCTGTTTTAGTAATTGACACTGGGCCGGCCCAATCAAATCTTTAATCACCTCCCCCTTTGGGCCGCTCGGTGTGCATCATTAAATCACGCCCCCAGGAGGTGAGCCGGCCGTTGAAGCCAAACTGCCTTTTTTTTCGAGAAAAAAAAAAGTTCGAGTTAGAAATGGCGAAGACAAAGGCCAAGCGAAAAGGGGGAGCAGAAAAATTGCGGGCAAGAAAAAAAGCAGGCCCTTCGTGCTGATGCTGCCGCTTGTGTCAAAATAACCGACATGTTTAGTACAGGTGCAGCCAGGTCCATCTTCTTCTAACCCGTGGCCGATATTGGTGGTGAGGAAGATGATTCATTTAATTTCAAACCTTGATGAGAGGGAGAGAGATCAGCGTGAGTGGGGAGAGGGAGGAGAACTCGCTGTAAGCAGAAGCTAAGAAAATTAGGAAAAGATTATTATTAAGGTTATGATACTCTGTAGTTCTGGAACCCATTAATATCCCTTTGATGAAGCACTAATAAGACAAATATTATAAGAGAAACATTCGTTAGCCTACAAGCTAGTAAGCTGGCTTTTTTAGGTTTTCCCTGGCAAGTTAAAATATAGCTTAATGGGACTCTGATACGTTGTCTCATTGAAAGTTAACCACCATTCATGAACAATTACTGGCAGCTTGTTTTGTTTAGTTTATTTACTTATTTGGTTATAAGGGCAACAGTGGTCTTTTGGGACCTGAACAATTTTTTTATAGTCAGCTTTTTGTGGTAGTTTTGATTGACAATATATAGAATGAATAATATAGAAATAGATAAAAATGGAGGCACACATGTAGTTTTGACCATTAACTGTGTGGTATTGTTATGTCAATGCCTATTTGTATGGACCTCTATCAGGGAATCCATTCATTCTGTATCATTGTGTTGAGCCAGGTAGCATCCCCAGAGGAAGAGTGTCAGCGAGAGTGAGGAGAGCAAAGAGCAGGAGGACATAGATTACTTTGCCCGCCCCGAGCCATCTATGTTACAGATGTTTTTAGAACAGCACCCACAACAACATACCAGAAATCCAGTTGTGCAGAAGGTATTCATTCACCTGTAAAGATGGCACCAGCAGAAAGTGGCTTACATATTGCAAGGGACGTCATATGTTGTTTTGTTTTGTATGTCTGGCATTTAGGAAGAGGACTGACACTGGCACATTTATAACTGGAATGTCAGAGGCATGCACACCAGCGTACAGAGGAGCACGAAAAGAGCATTACACATTCAACCTGTGCTGAAGCTTTTTTCTTACGGTGCTCTAAAGCAGACATCGAAAGCATGTTTGCTGGCAGTCAGATGTCTGCTCATAGGGAACAAGTCCGAAAGAGACGTCAGGTTTTGGAGCGTGTGGTGGATGTGGTGAAAGTGCAGGCAGGTGGAGAATGAGGGAGCATATATGCTAGCTGACAACACCGTGGACCACGGTAACTTTTTGGAGCTCATCCTTTTATTAGGAAAGTATGATGTCTGCTTAAAAGAGCATCTGGATGATTGCGTAGAGAAGAGCAAGAAATTGCACCAATCCAGTGGAACAAAAGGTAGAGGGTCTCTCATCACCCTACTCTCCAAAACTACTGTTAACTCCATAATAGAAACTGTTGGTAGTCTAATCAAAGAAAGTATCTCCAGTGATGTCCAGAAGGCCGGAATGTTTTCTGTTCAGCTGGACACAACACAAGACATAACTTCTCAGGATCAGTGTTCAGTAATCTTAAAATATGTCAATGAGACTGTGCAAGAGAGGCTTGTGGCTTTAGTGAAGTGCCATGCATCCACCGGACAATACTTTGTGAACTTGCTCTCAGAGGTCTTAGAGCATCTGAAACTGGACAAGGGCATGTGTATAGGTAATGCAACAGATGGAGCATCCAATATGGAAGGCCGGTACAAAGGATTTTCTGCACTGATGACCTCCCAGTCACCCACTCATGTCCATGTGTAGTGCTATGCTCATGTTCTTAATCTTGTCCTGGCTGAAACTACCCAAACTGTAATCGAATGTGGAACACTTTTCAACCTAATCAATGGCATTATCAGGGAGTCATATCAGAGGGTCAATCTGTGGGAGAAACAAGCCCAAGAAAAGATGCCGTCGACTCATCCTGTAGACTCATCTGGTCCCATCTCTATTGTGTTGTCATAGAAAGGAGAGGCAGGGCACTATAGGGTCCCCCCCCCTAAATTCACTAGAAGTCATCATTTAAGGGGTTATTTTTAAAACTTTTCTTCTGGGGGGGGCACACCCCCCCAGACATTACATTACATTGCATTTAGCTGAGGCTTTTATCCAAAGCGACTTACAATAAGTGCGTTCCACCAGGAAGACACAACCTTGAAGAAAACAGAATCATATAAGTACATCAGGTTTCATAGAGCCAAACATTTCAAGTGCTACTCAACTGGCTTTAGATAAGCCAGTCCTTTATTAGTATATAAGTGCTCTGTTAGTAATTCTATCGCTCGAAGTGGAGTCGAAAGAGATGAGTTTTCAGTCTGGAAGATGTGTAAGCTATCTGCCGTCCTGATTTCAATGGGGAGCTCATTCCACCATTTTGGAGCCAGGATAGCAAACCCACATGTTTTTGCTGATGGGAACTTGGGTTGGCCTACCTGCCTGTCAGCCTTCCATCTGTGCACAAACTTATCTCGTGCCCTCATTGGTCATGTTCGTGTGTGTTGGAGGAGGGGCTCTGTAAGGAAGTCTGAAGTTGGTGCATCATGGAATGTGGCTCATTAAAAAATAAGTACTGCTATTATCTCCCTCTTGTATAACTGGTCAGCCCCACCTGCAGCAGGTAAACCAGGGTTGCCAACTCTCACGCATCTGGCGTGTGACACACGCTTTCACTCTCAATCTCACACTCTCACGCTGCCCAAACTATTCTCACGCCCAAAACAAGATGAACCTGTGATCGTTTTTGGTTGGTTATTTACAATGTTGAGTTGACAGCTGCTCAAGCTGTTGATCCGCTCCCTCCCCGCCTCCACCACCATCAGACCCCCCTATTAGTGCTCGGTCACTGTTTGCTTTGTGAGAGGGTTTGAAGGTCTAATTTCTAATGATTGATAGTTACACATACCTGTGGTATGTATTAGTTTAGTTTGCCCCTGGTACGTAAAAAGGATAATAATAATAGCGTTTTTTTAAATTATACTGAGTTATTCAGTCAGGAACTGCTACTATTCATTTGTTTTATGGATTTGGGCCGGTCTGGGTCTAAATGCCAGGGCCGATTTGCTGTCCCAGTCCAGCCCTGCCTGTAACCACCCAAAAAGAGAGGCACCAACACAGGAAAACAAATTAAGGGCTGAGCAGAGATGTAGAGGGTTATTTTTAAGCAATAACAGTGAATAGAGAAGATGGATTAAGATTTACTGAGGAAAAACTATAAGGGACAATAAGTGGTCATTTATTTTCCTCTGACATTTATACCTTGCAGAGGGGCAATGGCTGTACTAAACCTTACTTTGCTGCCTTTTTGCACATACATTACCTCAAGCTGTTCATCAAGTAGCAGCTGCATGACCAGCTTTCGGATGTGGAGCACCGCAGCAGGCACACTGAGCAGGGTAAACAAGTTGTAGAAAACCATGATCTGCAGGTAGGTCAGTACTGAGAAGCGTGCATGCCATGATCTGCTGACTGTCAACTAGAGAGAAGAGGGAGAAGTTTATTTGTTTTGTAGCCTAAAACTTTAAGTTCTAGTTTAGGCATACCAACGCTTATAATCTAGAGGCATGCTTGGGACTCTGTGAACCTGCACTTAGATGCTGCAGTGCTTTGAAATAAAGGCTTACGTCAGATTGCGAAACATGCCAACAATGATTATGCTAACATGCTGGAGTGGAAAAAGCCTAAAGCAGGGAAACAGTTAACTAAGTCATTTTTTTTCCATTTAATCGTTTATTTGGCAGGGAAAATGCACAATAATGAACACTTAAAACATTAAAATGTGTCAAGCGTAACAGCGCCAGATTTAGCTTTGAGCTAATTTCCATCCGCAGTCCCTCACATAAAACACGCTAGCAGCTCTGTGAGGTTTATGCACGGTGGTCCTTTGAGCTAAATGCGGTACCACTTTACAATAAGACATACCCTTATAAAGGGTTTACGAATAGTTTGGAATTCATTTATTAATTAGGTTGTGAACACTTTATAAATCATTAATAAGCTTTTAGGACAGTAAACCAACAATATCCTTTTAAACTGGAGAGATTACAAAATATGGATAAATAAATAAATGTTAAAAACAAAAACTCGGTGTGTCTTGTTCTATCAGATGTTTAATGATTCAACATGTTTTTACACTTTCCTGTTTAGATTCTGCCTCGTGTTTGTTCTCATTGGGCCTTATGAAACAACATGTTCTATTCCAATGCTCAATTGCTCTAGGTCGGATTAACGTAATAAGACACTTTGGACATTTATTAATCCTGGTAGATTTTGAGTCATCACTAGGCAAGGCGAGGCGAGGCAAGTTTATTTATATAGCCCCTTTCAACACAAGGCAATTCAAAGTGCTGTACAAAATACAAGACAATAAGATCTAACAACACTAACATGTGTAGTCAAATTTGTCTGAAAATGATTTAGAAATGTTGCTTCATTTGGATGGAAAATTTGCGAGGCGAAAATGTACCTCACTCTTAGTATGGAGTCAGATTTGGGTCAATATTCTAGCGCGTAAAACAAGCTACTCACGAGCGGAAAATGTGCTTTTACACGCGCATAAAATTACCCTCGCGCGCAGATTAGACCCCCGCGAGCGGCTCTGCGCCCGCGAGCGGCTCTGCGCTCGCTCGCGAGAGAGACAGCCCTCTTGCTCGCTCGCGGGAGTATCAGCCTCGCGGAGTCTGTCTACGCGCGCGTGAAAAGTTTCTGGCACTTTGGGGCGGAGCCACTGGACTTTGATTGACAGCTGCAAGGAAGCCCGGAGTTGCCAGGTTTGATAAATGCCTGAACTACCAAGAACCGAGGAGTGACAGCTGCAAGATCAGTTGGACGAGACTGAATGGTAAAGTTGTCCATAAAAAACTATTATATTCGTAAAGTGTAGAGCTAATATATATATATATATATATATATATATATTAATTTGATATAAAAAAAATTACACATTAATTCTAGGAGTGCAATACTTTTACAAATACTATAGTAAAGCATTCATTATGACAACATCATACTATTACTATAGGAGTGTTCTTGTGTTCAAAAAACAACTACAGAAACACTATATATTATACTATAGTTATACTATTTAAAATAATATAGGAATACTACAAAGATCTAGATACATAGTATTACTATTGAAATATTATAGGGCTACTATAGCTAATAAAATGGCACTACAGAAAAAACTATAGTAATACAATAGCTGGTGAAAAATACAAACTTACTAAAGGACACTATACAACTCTTATAGTATACTATCGTACTACTATAATTCATTAATAGTTCATTTCGTAAGGGAGGTGCATACAGCAGACAGCAGTTTTCGACAGATACAGCCCACTCAAAAATATATTGTTTTACATAAAATTCATTAAGATATATATATATATATATATATATTAGCTGTACACTTTACGAATATAATGGTTTTTTATGGACAACTTTACCATTCAATCTCGTCCAACTGATCTTTCAGCTGTCACTCCTCGGCTCTTGGTAGTTCAGGCATTTATCAAACCTGGCAACTCCGGGCTTCCTTGCAGCTGTCAATCAAAGTCCAGTGGCTCCGCCCCAAAGTGCCAGAAACCTTTCACTCGCGTAGACAGACTCCGCGAGGCTGACACTCCCGCGAGCGAGCAAGAGGGCTGTCTCTCTCGCGAGCGAGCGCATAGCCGCTCGCTGGGGGTTTAATCTGCGCGCGAGCGTCATTTTATGCGCGTGTAAAAGCACATTTTCCGCTCGTGAGTAGCTTGTTTTACGCGCGAGAATATTGACCCAAATCTGACTCCATACTTAGTTTATGAAATCATCAACTCACTATAAAAAAAAAAAAATTGGCATCAACAGCACGAAAACAAAACCGTTTGCAACCATGTTGTCAATGTAGCAGCAAAAAGAGCCAATGTGATGTACTGCCCACTTGTTTGTTTGAGAGCTTGAACAACAACTGACAAGTGAAGAAATGCATGGATGAAATGTTGATGTGTGGTTCAGTTGCCTCTACAGTATATGCATTGAATACAAACTGATGATTATTTGCGATGCATTTATGTGAAGCAGTATTTTATTGGTGTTGCTGGTTAACATTACATTACATTACATTGCATTTAGCTGACGCTTTTGTCCAAAGCGACTTACAATAAGTACATTCGACCAGGAAGACACAACCTTGAAGAAAACAGAATCATATAAGTATATCAGGTTTCATAGAGCCAAACATTTCAAGTGCTACTCAACTGGCTTTAGGTAATCCAGTCCTTTATTGGTATAAAAGTGCTTCGTTAATCGTTCTAACGCTCGAAGTGGAGTCGAAAGAGATGAGTTTTCAGTTTGCGCCGGAAGATGTGCAAGCTATCTGCCGTCCTGATGTCAATGGGGAGCTCATTCCACCATCTTGGAGCCAGGATAGCAAACCCACGTGTTTTCGCCGATGGGAACTTGGGTCCCCCTCGCAGCGAGGGCGCAACGAGTCGTTTGGCTGATGCAGAGCGTAGTGCACGCGCTGGGGTGTACGGTTTAACCATGTCCTGGATGTAGGAAGGGCCAGATCCATTCGCAGCACGGTAAGCAAGTACCAGTGTCTTGAAGTGGATTCTAGCAGTTACCGGAAGCCAGTGAAGGGAGCGGAGGAGCGGAGTGGTGTGGGAGAATTTAGGAAGGTTGAAAACCAGACGAGCCGCTGCATTCTGGATGAGCTGCAGAGGTCGGATGGCACATGCAGGTAGACCAGCCAGGAGGGAGTTGCAGTAGTCTAGGCGTGAGATGACGAGAGCCTGGACCAGAACCTGAGTCGCTTTCTGAGTCAGCTGGGGACGTATCTTCCTGATGTTGTAAAGCGTGTATCTGCAGCAGCGGGTTGTAGCAGCGATGTTTGCAGTGAAGGACAGGTTGTTATCTAGGGTCACACCCAGATTCCTTGCAGTCTGAGTCGGGGAAACAACTGAGGTGCCGATGTTGATTGTCAGGTCAAGAGTTGGACAATCTTTTCCCGGGAGGAAGAGCAGCTCAGTCTTGTCAAGGTTGAGTTTGAGGTGGTGAGCAGACATCCACTGAGAGATGTCAGCTAGACAAGCAGAGATGCGTGCGACGACCTGGGTCTCTGAGCGGGGAAAGGACAGAATTAATTGGGTGTCGTCAGCGTAGCAGTGGTAAGAAAAACCATGCGGGCTAATGACTGATCCGAGCGAGTTTGTGTACAAGGAGAAGAGGAGGGGACCAAGAACAGAGCCCTGAGGGACCCCCGTAGTTAATTGACAAGGGTCGGACTCAGACCCTCTCCAAGTCACCCTGTAGGTATGGTCTTTCAGGTATGAGGTGAGGAGGGAAAGTGCAGAGCCAGAAACTCCAAGTTTTTGGAGAGTGCGAAGAAGGATCTGATGATTCACCGTGTCGAATGCAGCAGACAGGTCCAACAGGATGATGACAGAGGAGAGGGATGCAGTTTTGGCAGTGTGCAGTTCCTCCGTGACAGCAATGAGAGCAGTTTCTGTGGAGTGACCTGCCTTGAAACCAGACTGGTGCGGATCCAGAAGGTTGTTCTGATTGAGATAACAGGAGAGTTGTTTAAAGACAGCGCGTTCAAGTGATTTAGACAGGAACGGGAGGAGAGAGACAGGCCTGTAGTTTATAACATCAGACGGGTTGAGAGTGGGTTTCTTTAGGAGAGGGTTTACTCTTGCCTCCTTGAGACTGTTTGGAAAGTGACCAGAAGTTAGAGAAGTGTTGATGAAATGGGTGAGAAACGGTAGAATATCAGGAGCGATAGTCTGAAGGAGGTTTGAAGGGATAGGGTCCAGAGGACAGGTGGTAGGGCGGGCAGAGGTAATGAGGGTAAGAACCTCACTTGGAGAGAGAGGGGAAAAGGAGGTTAGTGTGTTGGTGGAAGGAAGGTCTGGTGACCCAGCGGTGAGTAAAGGTGAGTCAGAAAAAGAAGAGCGAATATCATTAACCTTTTTTTCAAAGTGGGTAACAAAGTCGCTTGACAGAAGTGAGGAGGGGGGAGGAGCTTTTGGAGGGTCCAAGAGGGTGGAGAAGATGGAAAATAGTTTTTTAGGATTGGAATAGGAAGATTGGATCTTATCTTGAAAGAAAGTGCTTTTTGCCTGAGAGATCGAAGCAGAGAAAGAGGAGAGGAGAGCTTGATAGGTTAGGAGGTCGTCACGGTGTTTGGATTTCCACCATTTCCGCTCTGCTGCCCTAAGGACGGTTCTATTAGCACGCAGTGCATCATTTAGCCAGGGAGCCGGAGGGGACTGACGAGCCTGCCGAGATGTCAGAGGACAGAGCGAGTCCAGAGTGGATGAGAGAGTAGAGAGGAGAGTTTCTGCAGCAGAGTCTGGAGGCAGTAGTTGGAACGAATCGTAGGTTAAGATACGTATGATGCAGTGACTTGCGGTGAGGTTCATGGCTGGTGAGGCACTGACTCTTTCAGAGTCAGATTTACAAATATTATATTTTGACCTTAATCAAAATGTTCGGTTATTTTCAAAAGCTTTTTTAGTCTGATGCTTCGATTCATTTTAAACAGACTGTTCAACAAAAGGATACCCAAAATCTAAATATTGGATTGTTCTTTCTTAGTAAGATCCCATGTTCATTACAATTGTGGTCTTACCTTGACTTGAAGATGAAGTCCATGCTATCCTTCTGGACAACAATCTCCATTACATTTTTGTAAAAGTCCTCCTTATCTTCCTCTAGTTTCAAACGTCTAGCTTGTTGTTTGCCTCTGCGTAGAATAACAGTAGCAACAAGAACCTGTGGGCTCACGTGCGCCCCCTTCAGTGCGGCAGAGGTTATGGCTGCCTCTCCTGGTGCTTTTTTCATTGCCGTTGTACGATGAGACCAGCGGGCCTAAATATCATATATACGTGAAATAAGTTATTTAGATACTATGGATGGCGAGGATAAATGTAATAAAGGGATCTACAAACATTACATTGGTGACATACAGTGAGATGGTGCAGGCATGTGCTTAGGGCCCGCTTTCCAGCCAGTTTCTGTGGGGTGACGCATTCTGAGGTGAGGCAGAGCTCATCTGTGCCTCACCTCACTACACAGTAACTGGCTTGAGCGCGCTCACAAAATAAATGCCCGCGCTACATTAGTGCCTGCGCTCCAGCCAGTCACTGTGGGCTTACGTGAGGCAGAGCTCGTCCCTGCCTCACTCCTCATCGCTCCCATGTAGTTGTAGCGGAGCTCGGCCAATATGCTGATTTTGACTATAAAAAGCGATTGGAATCATACATAAATCACACTTACAACACAGATCAGTGGAGACATGTTATTATTATTATTACTATTTAGTTTTTCTTTAGTTGTTTTTCCGTTACATTGGAGTATGACAGGTGAGGCTCTGCCTCCCCTGCCTCCCCTGACTGCACGTCGCTGGTATGATGTAACTATTTTATAGACTAATATAATATGTAGCTTTATCAATAATGCCGTGCCACATTTTATAAGCTATTTGTTTTGAATGTAAAGTAGTGAAGTGGGAGTTTAAACTAACAGAGATTTCATAAGTAGAGCTACTTCCTTAGGCCTGGGCAGCCGAAAATATGTTTTGTGTGCACACTTTTGGGCCTTTGGGGACTCCGTAGAATTACCGCAGACAATTACATTTCAGGAAGTTACTTTGAAACTTGCATGTAAAGTTTCACGCTATTTTTTGCTAAATGAAAGTTAAAAAGTTTGAATATTAAACTGCATACAAAGTGGTTACATATTCTGGCAGCATTTGACAAATGTATCCACATGGGTACCACTCACATACAAAACCCACAGCACAAATACTGTAACTGCATACCAGCAAATTCAAGTAGCACAGGTTGTTTTTGGTCTAACAACACCTTGGTCAGCATTAGGCACTGAACACTGGCAGCAGGCAGGTGGGGCAGTGTCTGTGTTTGTGCACATTACCTCATCCAGCGCTGCCAGAACTAGAGGGATGTGCTCGGGATACAGCAGGCCCTGGGACATGAGAGAGAGACACGTGCGAGCATCCTGCTTCATCTCATCATAGCTCTCATCAATCTCCACCGGGGCAATCTGAAGGGAGAGAGGAACAGAGAGAGAGAGGTGGAGAGAGGCAGGAAGAACACGGAGCTAAGCACCATTTTGAGTAAATTAAGAGAGAAATTGAGTTTAATAGGAAAGTAAGATTGAGTGGGTAATAATGCATGCGCTGGGACCTGTGTGAGTGTGAGTGTTCTTACCTTGAAGAGAAGAGGCAGGAGCTTAAGTTGCTGCTGAACAGGATTGGTAAAAGTGCGCCCTGCGCTTGCCACCAACCATTTCAGCACTGCAAATGGCAAACACAGAGGAGGGGTTGGATGTGAGCCAAATATTAAAAACAACAGACTTGGCGCTGTGACCTTACTGCAGTGCTCTGGTAATAAAACACAATATGATTTAGTATCTAATGATTTGGATAATTTCACAACACGTTATTGATCTGTATAATGGAGATTAGGGAAGTGACAGAAACTGAAAGAGCAACAATGCAAGACAATATGAGATCTTAATTCAGTCTTTGATAAACAGGAGCACCTGCTCAAAAACGTTATTCATTTGAAATATTTAGCTATTTTTGGAAAAACCCTTACTGCTTGCCCTCAAGTAGTAAAACAAAAGTTTAGTTTACATAACATCTAGAAAATGTTATAGTTATGACACCATTTTCATATTTAACTTTTTCAGCGAACTTATTTTATTCGTAACACTGCCAGGAGTAAACATCAGGTGAGAAATATTTATAATTAAAATCACAAAAATTGTTCCCTTAATTGTGTCTGCAGCCTTGCTTACATTACCTCTAGTGGAATACTACTTTGCAGATAATTGAGATGTTATGTGCCTGTGTTTTAAAATATATTTAGGTTGATATCTCTTTTTGGGAAAATATGTTTTTATTGAATTATGTAAATATGATATTGCAATGCTGTAAGCCACAAAAAAAACCCCGCAATACTATTTGGGTAGATGCAGAAATCTCAGAGGCAAATAAAAACCATGTCTGCATTCCTAAATACGACTAAAACATAAACTGCAATAAAGATTGCTTTAAATAAAAGTGGACTTCATTTATCGAACTGCTATTCGAGAATGTAACTCAGAGGAAAACAAAATCCATAATAAAATCTAGTACAAATTACTGAACTATGTAGTCTCTATATTTTAGAGAAACCATCCCAAATATTGATTTGGAAACCTTTTTGAAAGGCTGGAACTGACCCTGGAAACCCTCTTGAACTACACGTCACTAGCTTTTAAAGTGGATTTAAATCCTTTAGTGGTCAAAGCTTTTTTTATCTAGCTTCGGTCTATTTCATAATGATAACAAGCTCTCCTTGTGTATATACTATATCATATATATATATATATATATATATATATATATATATATATATATATATGTATATCCCCACAGTCACTGTCCACACCATGTCCATCCACCACACAGTTTACATGCTTGCATCCACATTCTGACCCGTCTTGAGCAGTTTGACAGCTTGGGTGCGCTCGTCTGTCTCCTGGGTGTTCTCCTCGAGGACGTGGATTTCGGGCTCCGACATGAGGGGCTTGAGCCTCTCTAGGACCCGAGTGAGGAACTCTGCCACGTGGGGGGAGTAGGTGATGTGTGTGTGGGGCAGGGCCACGTCGATCATGAAGATATAGGTCAGCACACTGGAGAGAGAGGGTAAGGGATGAGAGGTTACAAAGGGAAACAGAGAGGGAGGCAAATAAAGAGGCTTAGAACTGAAGAGTCGAAACATTGCGCACAATCTAATTAGATGAACCCATTTAACCACGATTATGTAACACAGGAGAGATAACGCCATGGTGAGTTCGTACCTCCCAATGCGCTCCCTGACATTCTTATACACCTGGGTGAGTTTGGGCTCCAGGTAAGTCAACAGCCTGTGCAGCAGTTCAGAAACTCTCCACTGCTGCTGGGCCAGACCTCCCTGAAGCACATACAGCAAACTGACAGAGACAAAGATAGAGGGGGTGGAGGAGAAGGGGTTTGTTGTGTTATTGCGGCACGTTAGCTCAGCATACGTCAGCTCAGGTTACGACTGCAGCCTGAAATCAGAAACCTCAGAAATACTGTAGATGACATAAACACATACTTTGCGCGTACAGTTATTCATGCACTTGGGCACACACACACACACACACACACACACACACACACACACACACACACACACACACACACACACACACACACACACACACACACACACACACACACACACACACACACACACACACACACACACACACACACACACACACACACACACACACACACACACACCTTGCATCCCGGAATGAGCCGCCCTCTCCGCTCAGCGGGCTCTCCATCAACATCTCAAACAGCCAGTGGAGTTTCCTGGGGTCGCGGCCCTCCTGCAGCCAATACAAAATAGATTTTACTTTGGAACTATTAATTAAGCTGGAAACACATCCACTGAGGAACTGCATGCAGATATTCCCATATTAACTCAGACAGAAACAATCTATCTCTCTATCCATCAAGTTATCCCAATTTATTTTTGGTGGGAACCCAAATGTCACCCTCATAGTGACACTAGATGGAAAGTCAGGGGATTACCAAAGTCATTAGGATTCATTGTCTGGTAGAGACAGCAATTGCATTCATTCGGATACTCAGCTTTGGTAGCACAAAGAAGTCTGATTGTATAAAAGTACCAGTATATACGAAAATGACCCTACTTCATACTTGATTTATTTCATCAGTCAACAATCTAACTCTAATGAGTTTAAGGTCTTAATAGCTTGTCCAAGTCATCTTCAATACAGCATGAGGCTCATTTAGTAAAATATGGTCCAATTTAGAGGTAAATAGACAGCGCAAGTTAAGGGCAAGATCCAAAAATCTAGGGTGGCTTCAGCCAAAAACCAAGATTGCCAAGGCAAAATGCCAAACTTCAAAACTTTATTCTGCAAATTAAAGGGTGATTACGTTCAGTTCTTATTTACAGTCCAAAACCATTTATATTTCATGGCAATTGATTCAGTAGTTGTTGAAATATTTCAGCCTGGACCAAAATGACAGATACTGCCTTCCATAGAGCCATGCTAGCGACATCAAGGTAAAGCAAAGAAATGTAGTTCAATTCTAAATCCAATTTTCCCCTGATTGTTACTTTTATTGATTTAGGAAAAAAAATTGTATGGGAAAATGCTAATGATCTATTCTCAGTGGTAAGCTGTGCTGCATGTGTCCTATTTGTATGCATGTAAGCAACTCACACAGGCAGTAGCGATGCAGGTGCCCCAGTCTGTGTAGGTTTCCACAGTGATGTTGTTTAATGCTTTCCTGATCAAAGGGCACAAAAGCTGCCATAACCTGTCCACCTGAACACACACACACCACACACCACACACACACACACACACCACACACACACACACACACACACACACACACACACACACACACACACACACACACCACACACACACACACACCACACACACACACACCACACACACACAATAATGAAATATGTTATTAATATTGACTTTTCTTATCAAACTGTAGTGCAGTGTGTTTATTTGTAGCTGTGTGTGTGTGTCTCCAGTACCTTGCTGAAACTCCAGAGTTTGCTGCCTCTGATTAGTCCTGCAGTAATCTCACACACACAGCGCTGGGAGCTCTCATGGGGGTTGCTGGCAAGCTGCTCGAGGTGAGGCCATAGTAACGGCAGGAACACATCTCCGTAGTTACAAAACAGCCCCTGTCAATCAAACGTAAGCATAACAGGTTTGTTTTATGTGGAAGAACAAAGAGCAACAGTATTTTTTCGTATCAAAGAAAGACAGATTACAGTCATCCGTTTGACGCAAGTAAACTGTCGATGTGTGATGGGGAACAAAGGACGACAGCTGTTGATGACACAAATTCCTGCTCTGCTGAGTTGAAATTAGCCTTGGCTAGCGGTGGTATGCTGTGTCACTTCTTTGTAAGAGGCAGGCCAGATCGATTGAGGCTGAGAGTTTAAATGGCACCTTGAAGAGACAGAAGCGTCGGGGATTGAAGCTGTCGTTTCCTTTCCGATCCTCCAGGGAGAGAAACCCTATAAGCTGGTCAATAAACTCTGGGTCCGAGAAATATTCAAAGATGATCTTCTCACCCTGGGTGACACACAAACAAACACCAAATGTAATAATGATAGTAATACTGAGGTACAGGCAAAGGATTTTGTGTGCGGTACGTTATGAGCACCTCACTCATCTCTTCATAGGGCAGGTCGTGTTTTCGCTTTTCAGAAGCTGCATGGATCATCATTTCCCTGGAAGGAGCGGGAGATAAAGAAGAGGCTGCTGTGATTTATAGATAACAACAAACTGGCAAAAATATGGATAGACACACGGTGTCTTCAAATAAGCAGCAAGGATAAATGAATGATTACAAAGTCAGTTAGTCAGCAAGGCAGCATGCCCTCTATCTAAACATCAATTATTCTATCTAGGCCAGGCAGTAAGTCGTTCAGTGAGCTTTATCTAGGCCAGGCTGTGACAGGAAGTCAGTTCAACACCCTGCTAGTTATCCATTCACCCAGATCAGTCATCCAGCAGTTAGGCCGACATAAAGTTAGACACAAAGACAAGCATCAAATCAACCAGGCAGTTAGTCAATCAGCAACTTAGCTCCATCCAACCAAGCACTTAATCAGCCCTCTAGTTTCTAAATCCACCTCCGTCACACAATCATTCTCATTACCTCGGCCACGAGTAGTAGCCCCAGTGTGTTTTCTCCACATACTGCTGAGAATCCCACTGTTCCTCACTCAAAGGCAGGTTTTTGCTGTCGTATTGCAGCCAGCGATTTGCCTCCCGATCTCCCGCACACACACCCTCTGGATCCTCATTACCACCTAAATATACATACAAGAAAAGTCATAAACACATTTACAAGCATGTTTTGTGTGTGTGTGTGTGTGTGTGTGTGTGTGTGTGTGTGTGTGTGTGTGTGTGTGTGTGTGTGTGTGTGTGTGTGTGTGGTGTGTGTGTGTGTGTGTGGTGTGTGTGTGTGTGTGTGTGTGTGTGTGTGTGTGTGTGTGTGTGTGTGTGTGTGTGTGTGTGTGTGTGTGGGGGAGTGAGTGTTTTTAACTGCCCACTGTTGGAAAGTCTTGTCAAACCATTTATGTTTTAATAAAGAGCAAATGGAGATGTGTCTTCAGGTATTATTGCTTACTCAATGGGAAATGACTTAGAATGCTAATGCTGACATTGTTGGATTGAGAGAAGGTGTGTAATTGTAGAATGTGTGTGATATTTGTGTGCTTCTACTCACTGATATCTGATGGCTTTAAAGCCACTTTTATTCTTGGTCGTTTTAGCTGTTTCAGGATGCCGGCCATTGCTGCGACTGCCATCTGAGAGAGAGAAATATTGGAGTTGTTAAGTTGAGCTACGCGCCAGCAGAGCAGGTCCTGGTACTAAAAGTGTTGTCTGTACGGATATTTGTCCCAGTAGTAAAAGTGATCTGGGATCTGCTCTGGTCTGTCTCAGTTTTACAATATTCTATCACACTGATGCTTATTTTTTATATATTGCTGCTACTTTTAATTCTACTCGTTGGGTTTTCAGCTATTCACATTTTTCTACACAGGCCTCTTTGAGACTTGCTTATTTGTAAGTGTATACTAAACAAATAAAACTCCAGCTGTGTCCCAAATCAATACAACACGGAAGTCCTAAGCGTGTTTTCAGAACGTAGATACCCAATAGCCAGTGTGCAAAATAAAAAAAAGCATCCTGCTGATGGACACTTTTGTCCCAGCAAATAGAGGCTCTACTCACAGCTGGAGAGAAATTAAAATAAAATGCACACAGACAATGACAGCTCAAGAAAGATTATTGAAAATATAATTTTAGAAAGACACTTTTTTTGTTCCCTCTTTGTGAAGTTAAATTGGAAGTGACAATGTAAAGTTTTCCAACATCAAAGTGTGCAACTATGATTTTCCGTTAGTTTTAAACATTAGAGTATCTTTTTTAGTCAGAAAAACCCACGCTATACACACCTTGCGTATGCTGATGGAGTCATGTGTGAGGCCCTGTGTGAAGTAGTGGACAGCGTCGGGGGGGAGTGGGTGATCTTCTCTCAGCTGGAGGGATAACAAGTCTGTGGCCATGTGCTCAAACTTCCAGGGCCTGAAACAAGCAAACGTACAAGTCTCATTCATAATAATAATAATAATAAAGAAAAAGCCATTCTGAAATGTACAAGACTTCTGGGGTTGATTTCTTTACAAATACTTTATATGATAAGTACACATTCTGCCTCTGATTGTGGGTACTCAGAGTTCATTTAAATACAGAACATAGTGTATTCTGACCTTTTTATAAAACATGCGGACAAATTAGATAGCACATACTGTAGGTTGAGAGAAAGCTTACAGGTTGCTGTCTTCAAGGCAGTCCAAAAGATCGTTGACCAGTTTCTCATATTTCCTGTATGTAAGAAAAATAAGTGTATATCAGTCAAGCTTCTCCTGCCCCTACTAATGATAAAGGAAATTAATGGATGTCCTGTATAATACAAGTTTCCTACCTTGCACCAACCACATTTTTGATCAGCTGACGTTGAAGCCCCTCATTCAGCTCCTCTAGAGACGGAGCCTCTAAACAAGACGTGGGATTTGCAGACTGTGCGATATGATTGGCTATCTCGACACATGCTTCAGACACCTAGAGGTGAAAGGGAAAGAAGGGCAAATAGATGAGGAGATCAGATGAGGGGAGTGTATTGACAATTAAAGGGTAACTTCTGTATTTTTCAACCTTTTGTGTCTATCTGACAACACATTTAAATATTGACCCTATACTGTACAGTTTTTTCTTTACCTTTCCCCTCATCAGGTTTGTTTATCATGGTGTCACAGTACTTGTTGCCAGAAGACAGAAATGTTAACGTGACTGAGAGTTAAAGAGAGGATTGCCTGTGATTCTTATCGTTATGGCCGAATATTTAGCTGATTTCAACAATGTGAATGTAAAGCAGGATTTCCCAATGAAACCAGACCAGATCAATTAAAATGTAAAGACATTTTTTTTTTTTTCATTGTAGGGTCTTATCAATAATTTTGTAAAAACATATAATAATAATCTGAGCCTGTCAGTGCCAAAAACAATCACTTTTAGAGGACATACATTGACGGGGCGCTATTGCTTTGAGTGAAAATTACTTATTGCGACCGCCATCTGCACACTGTCCTCGCTCAATACTAGAACCATTCTAAAAAATGTTGTCACTATTGGTCAGTTAGACACAAAATATGAGATAATATGTGCCCATCTAAAATAAAATTAGACTCTGTTGCTCCTTTGAAAAAGAAGAAAATAAAACAACATAGATTAGCTCCATGGCATAATGCCGAAACCCGCAAAATAAAGCAAAAGTCGAGACAACTTGAAAGGATATGGCGTTCCACTAAACTTGAAGAATCTCGTTTAATTTGGCATAGTACTCTCAATGAATATAAGAAAGCACTGCGTAAAGCGAGAGCAGCTTACTACTCTTCATTAATAAATGAGAATAAGAATAATGCAATATTTATTTTCAGCACTGTAGCCAGGCTGACAGAGAGCCACAGCTCTAATGAGCCTTCTATTCCCATAGCACTCAGTAGTAATGATTTGATGTGCTTTTTTAACGATAACATTGTTACTCGTAGAAACAAAATTAATGACATCTTGCCTTTGACCAGTATAGTGTTATCAATAGCTCCCGGAAGAACCAGCACCTTACCGTGGTAGAGAGGTTTGTGTGCCCTGATGAACCTGGGGGCTGTGTTGTCTGGAACCTTGTGTTCCTGGTAGGGTTTCCCATGGCAAATTGGTCTCAGGCAAGGGGCCAGACTAAGATTGGTTCAAAAGACCTCATGAAAGACGATACAAGAAGTGAGGATACCCGGCCCGGAGGAAGCCCGGGGTCCCCTTCTGGAGCCAGGCCCAGAAGGAGGACTCGTCGGCGAGCGTCTGGTGGCCGGGCTTGCCACGGAGCCCGGCCGGGCCCAGCCCGAAAAGGCAACGTGGGCAACGCCTCCGCTTCTCCGTCCCGCGGGCCCACCACCTACGGGAAACATCAATGGGGTCGGGTGCGCTGCCAGAAGGGTGGCAGTGAAAGCAGAGGGTCTCGACGGACCAGACCCGGGCGACAGAAGCTGGCTTTGGGGACGTGGAACGTCACCTCTCTGGGGGGGAAGGAGCCGGAGCTTGTGCGGGAGGTGGAGCGTTACCAGTTGGATCTGGTTGGGCTCACCTCTACGCACAGCGTCGGCTCTGGAACCTTACTTCTGGATAGGGGTTGGACTCTATTCTTCTCCGGAGTTGCTCAAGGTGTGAGGCGCCGGGCGGGTGTGGGGATACTCACAAGTCCCCGGTTAGGTGCTTCGTTGTTGGAGTTTACCCCAGTGGACGAGAGGGTCGCCTCCCTACGCCTGCGGGTTATGGGGGGGAAAACTCTGACTGTTGTGTGTGCTTATGCACCCAACAGCAGTTCAGAGTATACGGCCTTCTTGGAGACCCTGGAAAGAGTCCTGTATGGGGCTCCTGAAGGGGACTCTTTAATCTTGCTGGGAGACTTCAACGCACATGTGGGCAATGATGGAGACACTTGGAGGGGCGTGATTGGGAGGAACGGCCCCCCCTGATCTGAACCGGAGTGGTGGTTTGTTACTGGACTTCTGTGCTAGTCATGGATTGGCCATAACAAACACCATGTTCGAACATAAGGATGCTCATAAGTGTACGTGGTACCAGAGCACCCTAGGCAGAAGGTCCATGATCGATTTCGTTATCGTATCATCGGACCTGAGGCCGTATGTTTTGGACACTCGGGTAAAGAGAGGGGCGGAGTTGTCAACTGATCACCATCTGGTGGTGAGTTGGGTCGAGTGGCGGGGGAAGCCTCTGGATAGACCTGGTAAGCCCAAACGTGTAGTTCGGGGTGAACTGGGAACGTCTGGAGGAGGCCCAAGTTCAGGAGGCCTTCAACTCACACCTCCGGCGGAGCTTTTCGGGCATTCCTGTGGAGGTTGGGGACATTGAACCAGAGTGGTCGGTGTTCAAAGCCTCTATTGCCGAAGCCGCGGCGGGGAGCTGTGGTCTCAAGGTCCTAGGTGCCTCAAGGGGCGGTAACCCTCGAACCTCCTGGTGGACACCGGTGGTCAGGGAAGCCGTCCGACTGAAGAAGGAGGCCTTCAGGGATTTGTTATCCCGGGGGACTCCCGAGGCAGTTGCAAGGTACCGACAGGCCCGAAGGGCAGCAGCCTCATCCGTGGCCGAGGCAAAGCAGCGGGTGTGGGAGAAGTTCGGAGAAGACATGGAGAAGGACTTTCGGGCGGGCACCAAAGTTGTTCTGGAAAACTGTCCGACACCTCAGGAGGGGGAAGCAGGGAACCATCCAAGCTGTGTACAGTAAGGATGGGGACGTTGTTGACCTCAACTGATGGAGTGTTAGGGCGTTGGAAGGAACACTTTGAGGAACTCCTGAACCCGACAACTCCGCCCTCTATGTTAGAGGCAGAGCTGGAGTATGACGGGGGATCAACACCAATCTCCCGGGGGGAGGTCACTGAGGTCGTCAAACAACTCCACAGTGGCAAAGCCCCGGGGGTGGATGAGATCCGCCCGGAAATGCTGAAGGCTCTGGGTGTTGAGGGACTGTCATGGTTGACACGTCTCATCAACGTTGCGTGGAAGTCGGAAACAGTACCGAAGGAGTGGCAGACCGGGGTGGTGGTTCCCCTATTTAAAAAGGGGGATCAGAGGGTGTGTGCCAATTACAGAGGCATCACACTACTCAGCCTCCCCGGGAAAGTTTACTCTAAGGTACTCGAAAGGAGGGTCAGGGCCGATTGTCGAACCTCAGATTGAGGAGGAACAATGCGGATTCCGTCCTGGTCGTGGAACGACGGATCAGCTTTTTACTCTTGCAAGGATCCTGGAGGGGGCCTGGGAGTACGCTTATCCGGTCTACATGTGTTTTGTAGACTTGGAGAAGGCGTATGACCGAGTTCCCAGGGAGTTACTGTGGGAGGTGCTGCGGGAGTATGGGGTGAGGGGGTCTCTACTCAGGGCCATCCAATCTCTGTACTCCCAAAGCGAGAGCTGTGTCCGGGTCCTCGGCAGTAAGTCGGACCCATTTCCGGTGAGGGTTGGCCTCCGCCAGGGCTGCGCTTTGTCACCAATCCTGTTTGTAATATACATGGATCGGATTTCGAGGCGTAGTCATGGGGGAGGGGGTCTGCAGTTCGGTGGACTAAGGATTGCACCACTGCTTTTTGCAGATGATGTGGTTCTGATGGCTTCATCGGTCTGCGACCTTCAGCACTCACTGGATCGGTTCGCAACCGAGTGTGAAGCGGCTGGGATGAGGATCAGCACCTCCAAATCTGAGGCCATGGTTCTCAGCAGGAAACCGATGGACTGTCCACTCCAGGTAGGGAATGAGTCCTTACCCCAAGTGAAGGAGTTCAAGTATCTCGGGGTCTTGTTCTCGAGTGAGGGAACAATGGAGCGTGAGATGGGCCGGAGAATCGGAAGCAGCGGGAGCGGTACTGCAGTCGCTTTACCGCACCGTTGTGACGAAAAGGGAGCTGAGCCAGAAGGCAAAGCTCTCGGTCTTCCGGGCCATTTTCGTTCCTACCCTCACCTATGGTCATGAAGGATGGGTCATGACCGAAAGAACGAGATCGCGGATACAAGCGGCCGAGATGGGTTTTCTCCGCAGGGTGGCTGGTGTCTCCCTTAGGGATAAGGTGAGAAGTTCGGTCATCAGGGAGGGACTCGGAGTTGAGCCGCTCCTCCTTCGCGTCGAAAGGAGCCAGTTGAGGTGGTTCGGGCACCTAGTTAGGATGCCACCTGGGCGCCTCCCTAGGGAGGTGTTCCAGGCACGTCCAGCTGGGAAGAGACCAAGGGGTAGACCTAGGACCAGGTGGAGGGATTATATCTCTTCGCTGGCCTGGGAGCGCCTTGGGATCCCCCAGTCAGAGCTGGTTGATGTCGCCAGGGAAAAGAAAGTTTGGGGCTCTCTGCTGGAACTGCTACCCCCGCGACCCGACCACGGATAAGCGGGAGAAGATGGATGGATGGATGGAATAGCTCCCGGAAACGTAAGTTCTAATATTACACTAGATAGTAAACTAGAATGCTTTTCAGCCATAAACCTTGAACAATTCAATTAAATGATTCTCTCTTCTAAACCATCAACATGTATCTTAGACCCAATTCCAACTAAGCTGTTAAAGGAAGTTTTTCCATTAATTAGCACTTCTTTATTAAATATTATGAATATGTCTTTATTATCATGTTCCAAATCATTCAAAGTAGCAGTGATAAAACCGCTTCTTAAAAAGCACAACCTCGATCCAGAGGTTTTAGCCAATATAGACCTATTTCTAATCTTCCGTTCCTCTCAAAAATTCTTGAGAAAGCAGTCGCAAAACAGCTGTGTGATTACTTAAAAAACAATGGTTTATTTGGAGATTTTCAGTCTGGCTTTAGAACACATCATAGTACAGAGACAGCTCTGGTTAAAGTCACAAATGACATTCTAATAGCCTCAGACAAGGGACTTGTCTCTATTCTTGTTTTGCTCGATCTCAGTGCTGCATTTGATACTATCGACCATGATATCCTATTGCAAAGACTAGAGCACTTAGTTGGCATACAGGGAACTGCTTTAGGCTGGTTTAGGTCCTATCTATCTGAACGCTCTCAGTTTGTACGTGTCAATGATGAATCTTCCACACAAACCAAAGTTAGCCACGGAGTGCCACAGGGCTCAGTGCTCGGACCTATTTTGTTCACATTATATAGGCTTCCGTTAGGCAATATTATAAGGAATCATTCTGTAAATTTTCATTGCTATGCGGATGATACTCATCTATATTTATCAATCAAGCCTGATGAAATTAATCATCTAAATAAAATTCTGCCTCAAGGACTTAAAAACGTGGATGACCTTAAACCTTTTGATGTTAAACACGTTATTGTACTTGGCCCGAAGAATCTACGAAACAAATTATCTAAAGATATACTAACTATGGATGGCATTAATTTGGCCTCCAGTGAGACTGTAAGGAATCTTGGTGTTATATTTGATCAGGATTTATCCTTTAACGCCCACATAAAATCAATTTCAAGGACCGGCTACTTCCATCTACGTAACATTGCAAAAATCAGGCATATCTTGCCTCAAAACGATGCAGAGAAACTAGTCCATGCATTTGTTACTTCAAGGCTGGATTATTGTAACTCCTTATTATCAGGGTATAACAAGAAGTTAGTCAAGTCGCTTCAGCTGATTCAAAATGCTGCAGCTCGTGTACTAACCAGAGTTAGGAAAAGGGAGCACATTACTCCTGTTCTGGCTGCCTTACACTGGCTCACTATAGAACACAGGATATAATTTTAAATTCTTCTTCTCGCCTACAAAGCCCTTAATGGGCAGGCGCCATCTTACCTTAAAGAACTCATTATACCCTACTGTCCTACTAGGACATTGCGTTCCAAGAATGCAGGGTTGCTGGTTGTTCCTAGAGTCTCTAAAAGTACAATGGGAGCCAGAGCCTTTTCTTATCAAGCTCTACATTTGTAGAATCAGCCTCCAGTTTGTGTTCGGGCGGCAGACACCCTATCTGTTTTTAAGAGTGTGTTTAAGACCTTCCTTTTTGATAAAGCTTATAGTTAGGGCTGATTAGATTCAGCCCCTAGTTTTGCTGATATAGGCTTAGTTTGTCGGGGGACATCTTACTTCTTCCTTCTCTCTGTCTGTACCTGTGTACTCTCATGTTCCGATTAACCCAGCTTCCCCAAATTTCTTTCTTTTTGGTGTCTATATACGCCGGGATCCGGAGTCATGGATGATCCTGCGGTCCTGTGTCCTGCATCGCGAGCCCTGGATCTTGAGTCGTGGCTGTGGTCCTGGATCATAAGTCCTGGATGGATATCCTCGTGGATTCATCTTCTTATTATACACACATGCATTTCCAAACATTTGGACTACCTATGTTGCAAATGTATTATCTTTTCAATTTACACACGGCATCTATTGCACTCTGTTGCTCTCCCTGAGGTTTCTCCCATTTTTCCCTTTAAACTGTGGGTTTTCTCCGGAAGTTTTTCCTTGTACGATGTGAGGGTCTAAGGACAGAGGGTGTCGTATTGTCATACTGATATTCTGTACAAACTGTGAAGTCCACTGAGACAAATGTAACATTTGTGATATTGGACTATATAAATAAACATTGATTGATTGATTGATTGATTGATTGATTTGAAAGATACAATTTAATACACATGTTGCTCACAGTATAATAGATCCCTATGGTGTCGTGCTGGCGATGGATGCGGTCAATAATCTCGTTGAGCAGTCCACCGATGGAGGACTTCCCCAGGGTCATAGAGGGCGAGAGGCCACAGCGGACGAGGGCGGGCCACACCTCCCCGACACAGTTCCAGTCCCTCGCACTGGCCAGACAATTACCACTCTGCATACCCAGCATACAGTACAGAGCCCCCTGAAACACACACAGGGTTAGGGTAAGGTTTAGACACAGACCAGACACTAGTTTGTATGTGTTGTGTGTGTGTGTTTGTTGTACCTTGAACTGCTGTTGTGTGCCAGTGGTGTGTTGTGGTGAGAGCAGTTGTAGTATTCGGGGAATCAGGTCCCTGTATGCGAAGCTAAATGTTCCCACAGCGGAAATCAGCACATGTTGGGCCCTGCTACGTACCTGTAAGGACACACACACACACACACACACACACACACACACACACACACACACACACACACACACACACACACACACACACACACACACACACACACACACACACACACACACACACACACACACACACACACACACACACACACACACACACACACACACACACACACACACACACACACACACACACACACACACACACACACACACACACACACACACACACACACACACACACACACACACACAATTTACTACTTTCTCCAAGATATTTATGTTCATACCATCAGGAAATGGGAACCAGTGGATGTTGTGGTTTCATTTTTCTCTTAAATTCTTTGTGTCAGTTTACCTGGCTGTAGGTGCTGGTAGAAAGCAGCAGCAGGTCACATAGTAGCTCCTGATGAACCACTTTATATACAGTGCCCTCAACCACCAGCTTCCTCATCTATTGGCACAGAAATACAGTGTTCCAATATAATTATATTTCAACACCAACTTCTGACTGAGAAAAGCATTTGAATTGATATGCACATGGTATACTAGTAACCCTGCACAAAGTGTGTGCGTGTTGTTAAAATCACCTCATGCTGGAGTAGCACCCGGTCAATGAGCAGAGCTCTAATGTTCTGCTTTTTCCCATGAAGCTGCAGAAGGAAAGGCGACATACTTAAAACCCTGTGCAAGAAACTCAGTAAAAGGAACAATCAGCAGCCTTGTTACAGACTCACCCTGTTTTCCATGGACTTCTTCACAAGAGTGAAGCTTTTCCAACGTGAGTCAAACTCCTTCTTGTGAATGCCTTGGAAAAACATGAGGTCACTGATGATCTGAAGTCAGACAAAAAAGGCGGCTTTGAGATGTTTGTGGGCTAACGGCATGTCAAATAATAACATTTCTTACATGAATAATAGAAAAAGTCACCTTAATGATGACAAACAGTGACTTTGTGTCATCCTCAGTGTGCTCCAAGATGTGATCTAGATTAAAATGGATATTGATTAATTGTGCATCCCAATCACACTGCAAACAAGGTGAGCAGTTTAGAGCTGGAGTGTGGTTGTGTTAAAGCCCTCACTCACGTAGCAGCAGTCTCATGGTTTGGCAGATGGACTTTCTGTAGTTCTCCCGTGAATCATCTGGAGGGGAGGAGACACACAGGCGTCACGTACGGACACAGAATGCAGGATGAGCTGCCTTATCACCCACTGAAACAGCTCACTGAGCCATGTGTGTTGTATGCTGCTTGCTTGTGTATATCTTACCGTAGTTGATGCCTATGTGCAGCTTTATCTCCCCCAGATTGACCATGGAGGGCACGCTGAGGAGAAACAAAGTGTAAGGAGCCAATCTTGACAAGCCTGCAGGAAAATTCTTTTTTTTGTATCTGTATGTAGCTGCAGAACTCACAGGTCAGATACGTGTTGTCCATCCAGAAGGGGCAGCATGCTTCCAGCTCCAAGAAGGCAGTGCTGCACGATAGCAAGACTCAGCAACAGCTCCTCCCTGCCAACCACAACACACTTTACAGACCCTCATAGTGTGTTTGTTGTGAATTCACTATATTGGTGCCTTTTTTTGATTTTTTCAATCAGATTTTTTATTAATGATGGGATACAGGTTTCTTTGGTTTGTGTGTGCGTGTACCTGATTACCTCGAAAAACAAGATAAGTGACAACGCACCTGCTCATTGGCTGCTCTCCAGACACGTGGGCCTCGATTCGCTGCAGCTCAGGGCGCAGGAGGCGGGACAGCAGCTGGAAAACAAAGTTCTCCTCCTCCTGATTGGGCACGTGCCAACACACACCCAAGTCTGCCACATCTCCAGCTTTGCCCCAGTCCTGGAGACAGAGAGAGAGAGGGAGAGTTTCCATTGGAACAACTGGCAAGCAAACCACCATAACCAGCCTGCCTCAAAACCACCAATCCGTCCTTAGCGGGGATTTTGAAACACATGTTAAGGGTTAGGACATTCAAAAAAACGATCTACCTTCAGATGACAGGGTCATTACTGTTATACAGCAGCATTATGGTCAGCATACATTTCTTTTTTATACTTTCATCAAAAATATGTCAAAGCTCTGTTCATGTGTAGAAAATGAACAAGCTAAATCTGAATCACTCACGAAGCTATGGTAACCTTTAGAATATGTAACAGTTCTGACCCTTGACCCCGTTGAGCATGACATCCTCTCTTTCTCCCCCTTTCTGTCTATATCAAGCTGTACTGACGTATGAAAGGTGAAAAGCCCCCCCCCCCATAACAAATTCTCTATCTTTACGCACTGCAAAAACTAGAAAAATGTAATTATGTTCCAAAAGTCATGAGGCTGAAATGTTGCTGCATAACAGGTGTGACCCCGCAGACAAATCCAACTAGCAAAATACAAATGAAAATCAACGACCAAACAAAATACTGAATCAGTGACCGTGAACTGCAGATGAAAAGAGCTCAGTGTTTGAAAGCAGCAGAGGAGTGTAGCTGTAATTTCCACAACCTTGACATCCAAACAGGAACACATTTCCCTGCATTCATGTACAACAGCACCATTTGATAGAAAAGCTTTTCTCAGAAACACTGCAGGGCTAGCAGAGAAATTCTCTTTGAACTAGCATTTAGCTGCCTTAAAGCGAGACTATATAACTTTCACAAAACAGAATTTAGCTCATTGGTTATTAAAATAATCGTCAACTAATATGCAAGAAATCACACCTTTTTCTGTCTCTTTTGCTTTTCTTAAATGTCTTCTCTATTCAGCAACATAAATGTTCTAACATATGTGTTTATTTATTAAGAAAGAAAGAGATGGCAGTTTAAACATTAGTGTATGGTCCAGCAGTGAAGCCGATTCATTTCAATTTGATAAAGCTTTCTAAATCTCTTCCTATAACTGGGAATTGCAATGCAATTACTGAACCTGAAACATCCCATTTATTTAAACTGCGAGAAAGGCTGTGTCTTAAGGTTATTTTGTTGCATTTAGTTTCCAAGTAAACCTCATTGTTTCCTGTCCCAGAATATATACTGTAATAGCTGTGAAAAGAGCCAATTTGCACTTGAGCAGGTTAGCAAATAAGCTTGAAACTATGCAGTTAGGAGTCGAGGGACTGGATTTACTGGACGTGTGTGTTTACCCGTATAGGGAGGTCAGAATCAAAGCCTCCAGAGGTGCTGCGGTACTCGGTGGGATAGATGAGGGACAGCGACCTGAGTGTGTGCTCCAGCAGACTGCAGGCAAGTGTGTACGCCTGTTTGCAGCGCAGACGCACACACACACACAAGATCCGCTCCAGGTCCCCCTGGAATTTTAACAGCTGTTCACCATCCACACGGGTTACCTAAAAACAACACATACACATGAGTACATGCACACAGACACACAAACACAGGCAATTCAGTCGAGGGTTGTGTCTTAAATATTGCGGTTCTACAGTAAATCACAGCATCTGGCTCACCCCCACTCGGATTAAGCTCCCAGGAGTAATAAAACAAAACAGAAAGGGTATCAATATGTTCTGTTTAACGACAAAGCCCCTCGATATTTATGACCGTGCAGGGTGCACACTGCAAAAAAACTCATTGTTCATCATTTTTTTTCTCATAGTGTCACATAATTTTCCTATTTAAAAAAAAAGTTTAAAAGTTTCTTTGTTCCACTCATTTTGGGTGTTTAGTTTCTGAAGTTCTGTTAAAACACTTGATGAAACCTTGAATCAAGTTAAATAGACCGACTACTTCAGCAGTAATGAGTTAACGACTCACACATATTTCCAAAACTGGAATAAAGTAGATATGCCAACCCCTCTGGCAGTCATTTCAATCATTTTGAGATTTAACAACATTTAAGGACCCTAGATAAAAAGAAATTAGCAGGATTCATATTTTTTGGAGTGGTGGAGCCCTTTGGAAGTGATGGATCCCGGTCTCACCTCGGAGAGCAGCTGGAGATTCCACAGCAGCTCCTTATCCAGCTCGTCTTCACTCTGCAGCTCCTCGTCTACACACACACACACACACACACACACACACACACACACACACACACACACACACACACACACACACACACACACACACACACACACACACACACACACACACACACACACACACACACACACACACACACACACACACACACACACACACACACACACACACACACACACACACACACACACACACACACACACACACACACACACACACACACACACACACACACACACACACACACACACACACACACACGAATAATGCATTCTGTATTGCTCCCCTGGCAGACTGAACTCGTTTTGCTGAATTGTGGGGTCATTTCAGGTTTTATTCAGGCTAGAAGCATGGCTCTGTGGTCTGTATCCACTTTAGTCAAAACTGAAATACTGAAATATGGGATGGCATCAACAAATAACACATAATTAGGCCAATTCAACACTTTTTGTTGTATACAGTTATTGCTTTATTACCTATTTGCTAAAAGGCACAATTTTCTAGGCACAACATTGATTAATTTACGAACAGTTATCACAGACCAATAAACAAACTTGCTTTTTAATTTGAATACTGTAATGGCTTTGCTTTACACTGTGTCTATTAAGATCTCCTAATTTATATATGATAATGTACTAAATAGATCAAACAGATGGTGTGAATCAAAGGTGTGAATGCACTCATTAGATTCAAGAGACCTTGTACTCTCTTCATGTAAACACATAACAATTGTATCCACACTACACTACACAACACAACACATGACACAGTGTGGTACTGACTGTCAGTATAGTGGAAAATGACACTGCAGCAGTGAGGGACGAACAGGCGGAGAGACTCAGCGGGATGACACTGCACGCACACACACACACACACACACACACACACACACACACACACACACACACACACACACACACACACACACACACACACACACACACACACACACACACACACACACACACACACACACACACACACACACACACACACACACACACACACACACACACACACACACACACAGACACACACACACACACACACACACACACACACACACACACACACACACACACACACACACACACACACACACACACACATTATTTAGATGCAGAAACACATGCATGGAAAAATAACACTGGTAAGAACTGATTTCGCCTAAAATGTATCAAAGTAAATAATAATAAAGAGTGAAAATGTAAGAAATAAAACATAGTATATAAGAATGTAACTACAGTGTGACATGAAAGTGAAGGTGTAGAATGAAAATGTGTTTTTTTATAATGATAATAATTGTTCTTTCCTTCAACTATATCAACATCTTCAACATATGTACAAAGGTAGACCACATGTCTCTGTTCTGTGTTCTGCTTAAATTCCAACACATACTGTACAGTACATTAAATAAGTGAAGCAAGGAGTCAGAGATAAAGGTTGATGAACACATACCTTTGCTGCAGCTCTGCACATGTCAGCCACCATCCTGCCTGACACACACGTCTCAAAGACGTTGGAGGTGGCAAAGTTAAACACCTTCTGTAGCGCCATCTAACACAAAGGTAAGGTTTTTCAAATGTACTAATTAATTACTTCAAATAAAAATACAGTGCATAACACACATTGACTTCAAAATATAAATAAATCCGCCAAATGAATGTGTAATGTAATTATTATCAAACATATTCAGACATTTAAATCACTTTAAAGGTCAGCTACAATATTTCATCAGGACTGTGTTTGGTGAGATTCATCAGCAAATGACTGTCATCACATTTTAGCCAAATACTGATTTGTGCAAGTGACACAGATAATTTTCTTCCAAAAAAAACACAAATATAAATATATTAATGAGTAAAATAACCAAAAATGTTGCAACTTTGGCATGATCGTAGTGATAATGAATACGTTTCAGGGCTTTGAGGATAGTTTTCTGGATCAGAAGTGTCTGATTAGGGTCAGAGAATGAGTACAATATATAAATGAATGCATTTCAAAGAGTGTGTGTGCTACCTTGTATAGTTCTAGAGAGCATTGTGTTAGGATGGTGTTAACAGTGGAGGACAGGCCCAGCTCCACCAGGCTCTCCAGCTGGTTCTGGGTATCTGTCTCCATCTCATCTCTTGTCTGTTCCAGGGTGCTGCTGTCTATCAGACCAAAACACCTGCACATACACACATACACAAGCACACACTTATACACTTGTCAGCGATGAAAATGTCAACAGTGTTGGAAAAAAAAAGAAGGATGTTATGCGGCCGGCAGAGACAGCGATGCAGACAGGTGCATTTCAAGCAGAAAGAAATACATTCACACTAAGACGTTGACAACAAGGATTTACTAAGTGACAGTTTAAATTATCTTTACCTGTCCAGAAACTGGAGAATGAAGTCTTCGAATGCAGCTGAGGCAAAACACAGATTCTTCTCAATCTAAGAGGGAGAAAGAGAAATTGTTTTTTTAAAGGATGAAACAGCTAGCCTCGCACTGGCAACCTCGCGTCGGTTTTTGACCGTAGGGAGTGATACTTTGTTGCGCATTGACGAAAAGAATCCAGGAAGTGACTATTCACCCTGTAAAAATACAACCTGTCAAATTCCGACTTTTTCAATTAGCTATAACATGTTTAAAAGTGAGTTAAAGAGCCATGCTAGCTGGCTAGCTAGCTTCTGTATTCTAGTCTTTGTGCTAAGCTATGCTAACCAACTGCATATTCAAGAGATGGTTTCAATCCTTTGAGCTCACTTTCCAAAAATCTCAAAGAAAAAAGCTTTTAAATGATGAATGCTGAGATTTTTGCTCAACATGTAGATATTATGTTTATTTAATCTCTTTCCTGTCTAAATTGTTTATGTGTGCTGTGTGTGTGTGTGTGTGTGTGTGTGTGTGTGTGTGTGTGTATGTGTGTGTGTGTGTGTGTGTGTGTGTGTGTGTGTGTGTGTGTGTGTGTGTGTGTGTGTATGTGTGTGTTGTGTGTGTGTGTGTACCTCCGTGAGATCGCTGTGTTGAGAAGGAGCAGATGAACAATCCACTAAAGGCACCAGCGTGCTGAAGGTAGCGATGAACTGGAACGTTATCTGGACAGAGAAAGACAACGGGGAACGTGATTAAATTACATCATCTGAAGTGATTAAGGCCCTGTGCTAAATAGCCTACCAGATGTCAGTGGAATCACTTTTTACATCAAATGTATAAATTCAATCTGGTGTGATGGATTAATGTAGTCTGGAGACAATGAGCACACAAAGAAAGAAAATAAATCCATTTTACAATCCAAGCAGAAACTGAGGACAGTGCCGCAGTAATTGCGAGTTCTTCAAACTGAGATATTCATTCCACTTTCAGGAATTATTAAAAGGATATACGAGAGTGCACGAGAGGGGAATTTAATCAGCAATAGCTCTATTGTCTACTTGTCTGACAAGTCCTCTTCATAATCAACACATCCATGACCCACCATGCACTTGCTGAAGTCATTGGGGTCAACCCCCGGCAGAGAGCCCATGAGCAGGGGGAGCACGTGCGCACGGCCCTCTGGGTAATGGTTGGTTGGGGAGACCAGGCTGCGAGCCATGCCGATCATGCAGCTGAGAGTGGCGGTGAGGGTGTGAGGCTCCGTCAGGGTCTCCATTGCTGCGTACATCCTTTTAAACACAAGATTCCAGGAGGGCAATTCAAAAATGTGATGATGGAACAGTTTAAGGGGGTCACAGAGGGACAGTGCATGGTGGTGTCCTGAAAACAACTAAGCTTATTATGATTCTGCCTGCTCACCAACACTGTCAGAGCCAATTTGAACTCCTTCTCTGAGACATAACTCAAAACAAAACACCCATCCAGGATGTACATGCTATTAGATTTTGGGTGACCTACAATACTTTAGGATATCATTTTCAGATTTTTCAAAAGCAAATCAACATGTATAAGAAATATTATACATATTAGAGTTTTCTTCATGTATTGGCACACACTCTTG